>NC_081180.1:119455595-119523061 GCF_029867415.1 Vicia villosa
AACCTCGTACGATCTTCAAAACTGAAAGGAAAAGATCTCGTGCGACCTATGACTCAACATCGGGAGAAGATCTCGTACGAACTTCAAAACTGGAAGGAAAAGATCTCGTGCGGACCTATGACTCAACATCGGGAGAAGACCTCGTACGACCTTCAAAACTGAAAGGAAAAGATCTCGTGCGACCTATGACTCAACATCGGGAGAAGATCTCGTACGAACTTCAAAACTGGAAGGAAAAGATCTCGTGCGACCTATGACTCAACATCGGGAGAAGATCTCGTACGAACTTCAAAACTGAAAGGAAAAGATCTCGTGCGACCTATGACTCAACATCGGGAGAAGATCTCGTGCGACCTAAGACTCAACATCGGGAGAAGATCTCGTACGAACTTCAAAACTGAAAGGAAAAGATCTCGTGCGACCTATGACTCAACATCGGGAGAAGATCTCGTACGAACTTCAAAACTGAAAGGAAAAGATCTCGTGCGACCTATGACTCAACATCGACTCGACATCGAGGGACAAAAGGAGACATTGTGTCAGACACTCATCAGAGATTGAAGATACCTCGCATCGGCACCGCGGTTGGAAGAGATTTGAAATGTAATAGCAGATATCAATCAGAATTTGTAAAGACAACCCTTTGTGTGGGGATGTATTATTGTCTTGACTGGGTGCGGATTTGTATTATCTGGCTTATGCTTTGTATGCATGTTTTGAGTTTAATGGCGTAATGATCCACTGTAATGGATATGCTACGCTTTTGAGGATGCAATGCTATATGCAGTGAATACTATATGCAGAGTGCCAAATAAAGGCATTAGTGAGGTAAACACCAGGGAGAATCCCCTTAGTGTTAAGGACCATGTGGAGGTGCCAATAGATATTGGACTTTGATTTGTAAGATGCCCTTTTCTTTGACTTGAAGAATGATTTCTGACTTCTCACCATGTGCCAATGCTTGGAGGATTTTTAGCTTGAGGAGATTCCCTCGATTCACCGTGTTGGGGATCATCCGAATAAGGGCACCAGGTTGGAGAAATGGAACAACTCTCAGGAGAAATAAACTCCTGTGCTTGGGGAGAGACCAAACTTCTAGGAGAAATAAACTCCTATGGTCATGGAGCGACAAAACTCAGAATTGTGCCCCAAGCTTCGTGACTTATGGAGGAATTTGCCCCAAAGGATCCTTGGAGAGATTTGTCGAATCTCGACGTAACTGCCCCAGATCGGTTGAACTCATGATAGATTCCTCGACTTGATTGCCCCAGATTGATCAAGGCTCGAAGAGATTTATCGACATGATTGCCCCAGATATGCTGAACTTGAGAGGTCAAACTTCGATTCAATTGCCCCTGATTAGGTACATCTTACTAGAATCCTCAATCTTTCCTTGTTTTGATGCCAAACAAACATGGGAACAACTTTACCACACTCAACGAAGTCTTCAAACTCTTCCCCTCAAGGTAATCAAAGAAAGCATTAAGTGTTCATGCCCAACGGAGTTCTTTTAGAGGAACTGCCCCTTGATGGTCAGCATTTGATATGATTAGCTTTTCCTCTTCGGAGTTCTCAAGTCTCTTGTACTTTGACACGATCGAGTTACTTACGGATTCTCATCACGGTAACTTCCTTGATGTTAAGCGCATATTTTGTATGCAAAAGAATGTTAATTCTAAGAATGATGATTCTAATGCAAAGCGTATGTTAGTCTTGAAGTTGTAAAACTTTTTTTGTGAAATGAGGTTGCGACCTCTTGTGACGAATCACTAGTTGACACAACCTCGATTTTTGCATATGGAAGATAAAGCAAACGTACGATACCAACATGGATATGAGTCTCGCTTCATTAGGAGTCAGTTAAACGCTATCTAATCGGAGTGCGCTTTCGAAATAAACCCTACTTCAATTAGGACTTTTAAGGGTTGTAACTTGGCCGGGTTCACGGTTTTCAGAAAACAAAGGTTTTTAGGCTCAAAATTATTTGGTACCCACCCCCTTCGTGATGTTCTCCATTCCTAGGTTCCATTAACTCGACATGAGTGTTCATTCCTCACAAGGAATTTGGGATGGTTGAGGAATCAATGAGGTTGTTTTTGGACATGGCAGTCACGCACTTTTATTCTTTGGTGTCTGGTCACACAACTTTGTTCTTTTGAGAAGGATTTTTATTTCGTAATCCTCATTTTTAGCTTCTGCTTTCCCTAACTTTTGCCTGGACTAATTCTTTTGAATTTTATTTTGGAGTCCAGCGGGATGCCCTAACTTTTGCCTAAGTCATTGTTTTCATGTTGTTGACTTAGCGGGCTCTCTTTTTTCTCTTGTTGTTTTTTTTTGAACAAGTCGTGTGATATCGTGTTGCTCTCGATTTGTTTGAAATATTGTGACTGCCTCATTCTCTGATTGATGAGGGATAACCATTGAGGCATCGTCCTCTTTTGACCTCTTGATGGAATAAGGATAATCATTGCGGTTTTGAAATTCCTCAACCTTTTGAAGGATAACCATTGTTGTACCCTTATGTGCACCTTTTGGTGAGTTTTGAACACTCGATCAAGTTAAATGAACACTACCCTGCCCCAAGGTTAAAATAAGGGTTTTTTATGATTAGAAAAGAAACTCCTACTTCAAGGCTCAAAGGGGTTGACGAGGGTCTATCTCCCTTATATCTCCAGTGTTTGGGAATTTGAAACAATGCCTGTACATCCTCAGTAGGGTTTTTTATTCAAAAACACATGATTAGAGATTTTTGCGTTTTTATTTTTCATCATTCTCCCTCAGCTTTTTTTTTGCCTCAGCAAGCAATTAGTAAAGTTGGTATCGTAATGCCAAAAACATTTTATGAGTGATAACGAATGGATTACTTCAAGACAAACATAAACAATGTATTATGATTTTCATTCAGAAATTAACAAGTTTTTACATGCTATTGATGCTTAAACACACAAATGAAAAATTACAATGAGAATGCAGTAAGAAACTAAATGAGTGTCGTTGTTGAGGAGACTTGACTCCGTCTGGACTTGTTGAGCTTGAATACTTTCTGCAGTTCCTTCCAAACACTTCAGATTACTTCAAAAGAGAACTCCAACAAAGTCACCCATGAGTTGTAAACTTTTGCCTTACTTTAGGGATTCGAGCAATGCGAGTGATGCAATGCTCAAGATAAGAGTATGTCTTGCTTATCCCTCGCGCGGGAGCCCCAAGTATAGATGCTGAAGAAGTATTCGCCTTCATAAAATGGAAAGAATCTGGTATGGTCATCAAACTCAGGAGAGTTACTAACTGAAATTCCAACAAACAGGGAAGTGAATGGGCACAAGGCAATAGAATCACATCAATTTGTTTCTCATATTCTTCTTGTCTCTGTTAGCTAGCATGGCCACTGAGAAGGACATCCCGAGAAAAGACAACTGATATATGAAGTAGAACCTTGAGAATGAGAAGCATTGTGAAGAACACT
Source organism: Vicia villosa (assembly GCF_029867415.1). NCBI lineage: Eukaryota > Viridiplantae > Streptophyta > Magnoliopsida > Fabales > Fabaceae > Vicia > Vicia villosa. Next base: position 119,459,059 of record NC_081180.1, read on the forward strand.
CTTGATTATCACACGGAAGAAGATTCTGACGAAGTCACCCAAGAATTCGTAATGCTTTTAGGGATTCGAGCAATGCGAATAATGCAATGCTCAAGATAAGAGTGCGTCTTGCTTATCCCTCGTGCGGGAGCCCCAAGCATATTCATTGAAGAAGTATTTGCTATCAAACATGGAGGAACCTTGCGTGGCCATCAAACTTAGAGAAGTTATCTGTTGTAAGGAAAGACCAAAACACCAACTGAAACACCAACCTCCACGGATACAACTGAGCACAAGAACCTTGAGAATGAGAGGTGCTTCTACAGGAAATTCTTGATTACCTCTTGGAAAGAAGATTCTGACAAAGTTGTTCGAGAATTTGTGGTGCTTTCATTATTACCATACCAACGAGTTCAGACAAGGAAGTAGCCTTCTACAAAACAGGAAATACTGAAAATGAGAATACATAAGTGAAATGATGATTGCCATAGTTGAGGAGCCTTGACCCCATTTGGGCTTATTCTTTTTTTTTTGTGATACTTTCTGGAATACGGGCATTCACTTATGCATGAACTCTTCGTTTTATGCGCAGGCCATTTTGAGTGAATGATATTACTTTGGAGTCAATGAGATCTTGGACTTTGTGTTTCATCGCCCTACAATTCTCAACATCATGGCCAGGTGCCCCGGAATGGAACTCGCATCGAGCGTTGGCATCAAAGTTGGGGGGAAGCTTTTCAGGCGTAGCCGACTCTCGTAGCTCAATCAACTGAAGTTCTAGCAGGCGAGGAAGTAACTGAGCATAAGGCATCGGGACCGGATTGATAAGCCTCTGAGGTATCTTGGGCTTTTTCCCACACATTTGGTCTCCTTGATTCATTCTAGGGGCATGAACATTTTGACGTGGAGGCAATGGCACTTGAAATTCAGGGAGAGCTCCCTGAGGCATCCCATGAGTGAAAAGAGATCCTATTGGGGAGAAGGAATCGACAACTTCTGTTGCAGCAACAGGAACAACATCACCTTCCTTCCTTAATACCGTCCTCAGAACTTCCATGACCAAGCTCAATTGAGTCTTCAACTGATTGTTTTCCTCTTTTAGTGCATCCTGATTACGGACCAAGTCTCGCATCTCCAACATAAGATGACCCATTTGTTCCTTCATCTCATCCATTTCCTCACGGAGTTGTTCCATAGTTGATCTTGGAGTTGTGGCGGTGAGAGGTCAAATCTGTTGTTGATCTTGGAATCTGAATAGAAATGGTCCCATAAGTCTTTGAAAGAACCATGAAATGCATGATAGTATGAATGCATGTTTCATTTATGAGAGATCCTAAAGTCTTTTCACACACTTTCATTCTTCTTTTTTGGAATTAAAGCTTCTTTTTTTTGTATAAAATCTCTTTTCTTTTCTTTTTTGCTTTTCTATTTCCTTTTCTTTTACATATCTTTTCTTTTCTTTTCTCTTTTTTTTTTTGGAAATAGACTTTAGGACCTTTCATAAATGGAGTGGACAAAGCAATGATGTTATGCAATGCAAAAGCATGGGATCAACGGTCCATATAATCTTAGTAACCACTGTACAATCCTCTGAATAACTGACACAGGTCAAATGTCACAGGATCAAAGGTCCGACACCTTTTGAATACCAGGAAAACCAATAGTCACCAACAGAACAGAATAGTCACCAACGGTACCTGTCATGTATATCCCGCCCCACTCACAGGTGAATCTAGGTCAAGGTAGGTCAATGGCTTCCAGCGTTATCAGTTCTCCTGAAACACCATCATTGTCGCAAATACATGCCAATAACGGTATCTCATTTGAACCTCGACTGGTCGTGGGTCTCATGATCGCAATCAACAGAACCTGACATTCTGTTGGCGTCATGACTATCCACTCTATCCTAGGTATCCTATGTGTCACTCTGGCCTGGGTATTGGGCCTTTTACCTCATAGAACATCCCACCCAACCTGCAAACAGTGAAAATATATGGTCCCGAAGGGGATCCCAATCCAGTCCAGATGCATGCGGAAAATAAACATGATATGCAAGCGGGAAAGTAAACAGGACATATGAAACATAAAACAAATACATAAAATAAATAAATGCACGTATAGACAAAACATAGCACACCCAGTAAATAAACAAACAAACGGATAGGCTAGGATCGACTCACTAAGGATGGACCAGCAACAGGTCTAGCAACGTCCCCAGCAGAGTCGCCAGCTGTCGCACGCTCGCGAAAAATGAACAGAGTCGCCACCAATATATTTATCCCATAAGGGAAAGGAATATCAGAAAACCTAACAAAGGGTAAGAACAAGGTCTTGCGACCAGAGAATCTAGGTACGGGAGTCGGTTACGCGAGGGGAAGGTATTAGCACCCCTCGCGCCCATCGTACTCGATGGTATCCACCTATGTCTGTTTCTATCTAATGGGTGTATACTATGTCTATGTCTAAATGCGAAATGAATGCAGAATGTAGGGAAAATAAAGAATTGTACTCGCACGGGCCCTACCCCGCTGCCTACGTATCCTTTTCAGGAATCAGAGTTACCGTAGCTCGGCTAAAGATTTTCTGTTTGTTTTTGTGTTTTTTAATTGGGCGGCGTTAACGCTCGCGCTCTTGCATAAGGGATCGCCTAGGATGCAATGGAGCGGAGATAACGGTGCCCTTAGGCAAAAGAAAAGGAAATGATTGGTTTGTGTCTTTTAGGATAGATGAGTGGTGAACAGTTCCCAATACCGGGCCACTCACCACTTTCTCTACTTTGCTTTAGTCTGAACCATTGTTAGGTGTTTTAAGTGTTTTTTGGTTGTGTATTTTTTAAGGGGAATTTGTGTTAGAACAAGATTTGTTCTGATCAATTATCTTAGTTTTGATGATAACAATAATATGAATTTTGCTTAAGATAATATGGTACTCTAATCCAATGCAATTTCCCTTTCAGGAAATATATAAAGAGTACGCATAATTCAGCGCTCAGAAGCTTTGTCTCAAGGGTTCAGCATGCAACATCAGAACATGGTCTGGCAAGACATCAGAAGATGGTCGAAGCAGAATCAGAACATGGGTCTATGGAAGCATCAGAAGAACATGAGATCAGAAGCACTGAAAGCTCAGAAGATGGTATCACGCTCAGAAGCACTTCAAGGTCAGAAGATCAGAAGATGCTATGCACCAAGCTGTTTGACTCTGATGATATTCAAACGTTGTATTCACAAACATCAGATCAGAAGAAAGTACAAGTGGCAAGCTACGCTGACTGACAAAAGGAACGTTAAAAGCTATTAAAGGCTACGTCAGTAGACACAGCGTGAACAAGGCTCGAGGTGGTTGACAAAAGCGTATAACATTAAATGCGATGCTGTACGGAACACGCAGAGCATTAAATGCACTCAACGGTCATCTTCTCAACGCCTATAAATATGAAGTTCTGATGAGAAGCAAGGTTAACGATTCTGCACCAAAACAACTTATATCAAACTTGCTGAAACGCTGTTCAAATCTAAACTCAGAATCTTCATCTTCATCAAAGCTCACTACATTGCTTTTGTAATATATTAGTGAGATTAAGCTTAAACGATTAAGAGAAATATCACAGTTGTGATTATCGCTTTTAAGAAGCATTTGTAAACTCTTGAATTGATTACATTAAGTTGTAAGGAACTAGAGTGGTCGTGTTGATCAGAATACTCTAGGAAGTCTTAGGAGTGAACTAAGCAGATTGTAACTAGAGTGATCGTGTTGATCAGTAGACTCTAGAAAAGTCTTAGAGGGTATCTAAGCAGTTGTTCCTGGAGTGATCAGTGTGTGATCAGAAGACTCTGGAAGACTTAGTTGCGGACTAAGTGGAAAACCATTGTAATCCGTGCGATTAGTGGATTAAATCCTCAGTTGAGGTAAATCATCTCTGCGGGGGTGGACTGGAGTAGTTTAGTTAACAACGAACCAGGATAAAAATAACTGTGCAATTTATTTTTATCTGTCTAGTTTTTAAAGCTACACTTATTCAAACCCCCCCTTTCTAAGTGTTTTTCTATCCTTCAATTGGCATCAGAGCGCCGGTTCTAAGGTGCAAGCACTTAACCGTGTTTAGAAAAGATTCAGGAAGAGAAAAACGCTTCTGTAAAAGATGGTTGATGAAAGTGAAAAGACTACACCTACACCTGCATCTACATCTGGCTCTGCTGAGCAATACAACGGTAACAATGGTTATACTAGACCGCCGGTATTTGATGGTGAAAACTTTGAATACTGGAAAGATAAACTGGAAAGTTACTTTCTGGGTCTAGATGGTGATCTATGGGATCCTCTGATGGATGGTTACAAACATCCTGTAAATGCCAGAGGCGTAAAGCTGACAAGGCAAGAAATGGATGATGATCAGAAAAAGCTTTTCAGGAATCATCATAAATGCAGAACTGTTTTGCTGAATGCTATCTCTCATGCTGAGTATGAGAAGATATCTAACAGGGAAACGGCCTATGACATATATGAGTCCTTGAAAATGACTCATGAAGGAAACGCTCAAGTCAAGGAGACCAAAGCTCTAGCTTTAATCCAGAAGTATGAAGCCTTCAAGATGGAGGATGATGAAGACATTGAAAAGATGTTTTCAAGATTTCAAACTCTTACTGCTGGATTGAGAGTTCTTGACAAGGGATACACCAAGGCTGATCATGTAAAGAAGATCATCAGAAGCTTACCCAGAAGATGGGGTCCTATGGTGACTGCATTCAAGATTGCGAAGAATCTGAATGAAGTTTCTCTGGAAGAGCTTATCAGTGCCTTGAGGAGTCATGAAATAGAGCTGGACGCAAATGAGCCTCAAAAGAAAGGTAAGTCTATTGCATTAAAATCTAATATCAAGAAATGCACTAACGCTTTTCAGGCTAGAGAAGAAGATCCTGATGAATCAGAATCTGAAGAAGAAGATGAACTGTCCTTAATCTCCAGAAGGCTAAATCAACTCTGGAAGACCAAGCAAAGGAAGTTCAGAGGCTTCAGAAGTTCAAAGAAATTTGAACGTGGAGAATCTTCTGATGACAGAAGATTTGACAAGAAGAAAGTCATGTGCTATGAATGCAATGAGCCTGGACACTACAAGAATGAATGTCCAAATCTTCAGAAGGAAAGTCCCAAGAAAAAGTTTCATAAGAAGAAAGGTCTTATGGCAACCTGGGATGAGTCAGAAGATGACTCAGAAGATGAGCAGGCTAACTGTGCGCTGATGGCGACAGAAGATGACGGATCAGAATCTACATCAGAATCAGATTCTGAAGAGGTATTTTCTGAACTTACTAGAGATGAGTTAGTTTCCGGTCTAACTGAACTGCTGGAACTCAAGTCTCAGATTAGTCTCAAATACAAAAAGCTGAAAAAGCAATTTGAATTTGAAACAAAGAAGCTTGAGTTGGAGAATTCTGAATTAAAAGATAAACTTTTAAAATTATCCAATAATGTTGGATCTCCTTCTGATTCAGAAAAATCCACTCCTAGTCTAAACCATATTCTGAAAGAATATGATTTAAGTTTCAGGAAGTTCTTATCTAGAAGTATTGGCAGAAGTCAGCTAGCTTCTATGATATATGCTGTGTCTGGAAACAAAAGAGTTGGCATTGGTTTTGAGGGTGAAACCCCATACAAACTTGAACCTGTTGATGAAATGAAAATCACATACAAGCCATTGTATGATCAGTTCAAGTATGGCCACTCCCATGATATTAGGCACACTTCACATGCTCAAAGTTTTCACATAACACACACCAAAAAGCATGTGACACAACCTAGGAAATATCATGAAACTCACATTAAAAATTATCATGCTGTTCCTCCTATTGCTTACAATGTTAAACCCAAGTTCAATCAGAACTTGAGAAAATCTAACAAGAAAGGACCCAAGAAAATGTGGGTACCTAAGGATAAGATTATTCCTATTGCAGATATCCTTGACTGCAAAAAGGACAAAGCACAACATGTCATGGTACCTGGACTCTGGATGCTCGCGACACATGACAGGAAGAAGGTCTATGTTCCAAGACCTGGTGCTTAAGTCTGGTGGAGAAGTCAAGTTTGGAGGAGATCAGAAGGGCAAGATAATTGGCTCTGGAACTATAAAGTCTGGTAACTCTCCTTCCATTTCTAATGTACTTCTTGTAGAAGGATTAACACATAACCTCTTATCTATCAGTCAATTAAGTGACAATGGTTATGATATAATCTTTAATCAAGAGTCTTGCAAGGCTGTAAATCAGAAGGATGGCTCAATCCTATTTACAGGCAAGAGGAAGAACAACATTTATAAGACAGATCTGCAAGATCTTATGAGTCAGAAGGTGACTTGTCTTATGTCTGTTTCTGAAGAGCAGTGGGTCTGGCACAGAAGATTAGGTCATGCTAGTTTGAGAAAGATTTCTCAGATTAACAAACTGAATCTGGTCAGAGGACTCCCTAATCTGAAATTCAAATCAGACGCTCTTTGTGAAGCATGTCAAAAAGGCAAGTTCTCCAAACCTGCATTCAAGTCCAAGAATGTTGTTTCTACCTCAAGGCCATTAGAACTCTTGCACATTGATCTGTTTGGCCCAGTCAAAACAGCATCTGTCAGAGGGAAGAAATATGGATTAGTCATCGTAGATGATTATAGCCGCTGGACATGGGTAAAATTCTTGAAACACAAGGATGAGACTCATTCAGTGTTCTTTGATTTCTGCATTCAGATTCAATCTGAAAAAGAGTGTAAAATCATAAAGGTCAGAAGTGATCATGGTGGTGAATTTGAGAACAGATCCTTTGAAGAATTCTTCAAAGAAAATGGTATTGCCCATGATTTCTCTTGTCCTAGAACTCCACAGCAAAATGGGGTTGTAGAACGAAAGAATAGGACTTTGCAAGAAATGGCCAGAACCATGATCAATGAAACCAATATGGCTAAGCATTTCTGGGCAGAAGCAATAAACACTGCATGCTATATTCAGAATAGAATCTCTATCAGACCTATTCTAAATAAGACTCCCTATGAATTGTGGAAGAATAGAAAGCCCAACATTTCATATTTCCATCCTTTTGGATGTGTATGCTTTATTCTGAACACTAAAGATCATCTTGGTAAGTTTGATTCCAAAGCTCAAAAATGTTTCCTTCTTGGATATTCTGAACGCTCAAAAGGCTACAGAGTATACAATACTGAAACATTGATTGTAGAAGAATCAATCAATATCAGGTTTGATGATAAGCTTGGTCCTGAAAAACCAAAGCAGTTTGATAATTTTGCAGATTGTGATATTGATATATCAGAAGTTGTTGAGCCAAGAAGCAACGCATCAGAAGCAGAGCTTCTCAGAAGCAAAGAATCTGAAGATCAAGTATCAGCTTCTCTGGAGGATCTAAGTATTTCTGAAGAACCATCTGTCAGAAGATCATCCAGACTCATCTCTGGTCATTCAGAAGATGTCATTCTTGGAAAGAAGGATGATCCAATCAGAACAAGAGCATTCCTTAAGAACAATGCAGACTGTCAATTAGGTCTTGTATCTTTGATCGAGCCAACTTCTGTTGATCATGCTCTAGAAGATCCAGACTGGATAATTGCTATGCAAGAAGAACTGAATCAGTTTACAAGGAATGACGTTTGGGATCTTGTTCCTAGACCAGATGGATTCAATATAATTGGTACAAAATGGGTCTTCAGAAACAAGCTCAGTGAGAAAGGTGAAGTGGTAAGGAACAAAGCCAGACTGGTGGCTCAGGGTTATAGTCAGTAAGAAGGGATTGATTATACAGAAACCTTTGCACCAGTGGCCAGGTTAGAATCTATTCGTCTATTAATTTCATTTGCCACCCAACATAACATCACTCTTTATCAGATGGATGTCAAGAGTGCCTTCTTAAATGGTTATATAGATGAAGAAGTTTATGTCCATCAACCTCCTGGTTTTGAAGACTCTATGTCTCCTAATCATGTTTTTAAACTTAAGAAATCATTGTATGGATTGAAACAGGCTCCCAGAGCTTGGTATGAACGCTTAAGTTCTTTCCTTCTGGATAATGGTTTCACTAGAGGAAAAGTGGACACTACTCTCTTTTGTAAAACCTTTAAAAGGGATATTTTAATTTGTCAAATATATGTAGATGATATTATTTTTGGAACATCTAATGCTACACTTGGAAAGGAGTTTGCTGAGTCTATGCAGGCTGAGTTTGAAATGAGCATGATGGGAGAACTCAAGTATTTCCTTGGAATACAAATAAATCAAACATCAGAAGGAACGTATGTTCATCAAACCAAGTATGTGAAGGAACTTCTGAAGAAGTTTAATCTTCTAGACTGCAAAGAAGCCAAAACTCCTATGCATCCAACATGCATCCTAGGTAAGGATGAGGTAAGTAAGAAGGTAGATCAGAAGCTATACAGAGGTATGATTGGATCTCTTCTATATCTGACTGCTTCTAGACCTGACATTCTGTTCAGTGTTTGTTTGTGTGCTAGATTCCAATCAGATCCTAGAGAGTCTCATTTAACTGCTGTTAAGAGAATTCTAAGGTATCTGAAAGGTACTACTAATGTTGGCTTAGTTTACAGAAAATCTAAAGAATACAACTTAGTAGGATTCTGCGATGCTGATTATGCTGGAGACAGAATTGAAAGAAAAAGTACTTCAGGAAGTTGCCAGTTTCTTGGAAGTCATTTGATCTCTTGGTATAGCAAGAAGCAAGCAACTATTGCTCTATCAACAACAGAAGCAGAATATGTCGCTGCTGCTGGTTGTAGCACACAGATGCTCTGGATGAAGAGTCAATTAGAAGATTATCAGATATTTGAGAGTAACATTCCTATATTCTGTGATAATACTTCTGCTATATGTTTATCTAAGAATCCTATTCTTCATTCAAAAGCTAAACATATTGAGATTAAACATCATTTCATAAGGGACTATGTTCAGAAGGGTGTTATATCTTTAAACTTTGTTGATACAGACCATCAATGGGCTGATATCTTTACAAAACCCCTGGCTGAAGATAAGTTTAAGTTCATTCTGAAGAACATCAGTATGGATTTATGCCCAGAATGAGAAGATGAGAAGTTCTTATGTATGAGTAACTTCTGAACTGAAAATGGATTATTTTTTATATATCAGAAGTTCTGATTAAAATCTTTTAGAAATTATGATTCGGTTATTACTAACGTTTCATTGTCTAAGTTGATTCAGAACCTCTTTTAAAGCAAAACAGCTGTAACGTTTTATCTCGGGATGGTAAACCTGTCGTTACTATTCATGGATAAACGTGCGTGCAGTTGAAGGGACACCGACCATAGGTAACTGTGCTAGTCACCTCATTTGTCTTTATTATCTCTCCTCACGTCACGTAACATTAAATGCTATTCATCATTCGTTTCATTTTATTTTCTTTTAAATACTCTTCTCTTTCCCTCTCATCTTTCTCTATCTCCTTGCATTCCTCATCAAGCTTTTCTCCCTCTCTCTTCCATATCAAACCCTACCTGTTCATTTTCTGCAAACCCATCATGAACTCTTCATCAAGCCCAGGAAATAATGAAAATGATCAAAACAACAAAAGAAAAGCTGTTGAAACATCACCTTCCAAACCCAAAAAGATCAAAATCAGCTATGATCCTCTCAAGGTGAATCCTTTCGAAGCAATGTTGTCTGGAAATTATTCTAGACGAGTGTTTCATCCTCCTGGTGAAAGCCCTCCATCATCTCCATCTTCTTCCTCATCTTTGGACCTTCAAGACTCAGCCTCCTCTTCATCTAACCTTTCCTCTCCCTTAATCTCTTCTGAAGAAATCTCTTCATCTTCACCTGCTGGGAATACTGTCTCTGGTAAAGATGGTGGAAGATCTGCATCAGAACCAAGTCTCCCTGATCCCTCGCCTGAAAGCCCAAGAAGCAGTCAATGAGGCGTTTCACTCCTTCATGGCATGCTGGCACAGACGTTGTCTTAGCTAGGGTCTTAGGATTTGGTCTTAGTAGTTTTATCTTCCTTGTTGCATCTGCTTGTTAAACATCTTCTTGTAATCCGCGTTTTATTATCAATGAAAAATCTTCTTTGCTTTTACATTCCAGTGACTCTATTTGTCGTTTTAATGCATCTAAATCTTTTGGTATATTCTTTTTGATGTTATGACAAAAAGGGGGAGAAGATAAATGATAAATGATTTGATTAAATCTATCAGTTGCTGGGTAAAGCTCCCACACATTCACTAACAAGAACTGCAAGTTCTACATGGTTTAAGTGTTTTGCAGGTATAAAGAAGTGAAGAGAATCTTCAAAGCAAAAAGCAAACACAGAAGCAAAACCATGGAAACTGAAGCAAGCCGAGTGCTGTCAAGCTTCAGAAATCAGAAGCACTATCAGAAGCACTGATAATAGAATTTGATCTATATTTGTCTATTTATTCTGACAAAACTCTATTTGCTCTGATACATATAATGTTATGGCTCTGATACATTATTTGCTCTGATACATTATTTCAGCCTATATGGCTCTGATACATATAATGTGTTCAAACATACATCTTATGTTCTAACTCGTTCATGCTGACTTTTGTCGTTTAGTTTTTGTTCTGTAACATTTCAGGATGTAGAGATGCTCAGATGATGCTCTGGTACATTCAACAATGTTCTGATACAAATCTAGCATGAAGTGATGTTGGTAGAAATTCAAAGTTCTGAAGCTATCCGAGGGAAGCAGAAATCAGAAGCTGCGAATGTTCTAAAGATCCAGAAAACTCAAGTTCTGAAGCTGTCCTAAATGGAAGCAGAAATCAGAAGCTGTGAATGTTCAGAAGATCAAAGAAATTCAAGTTCTGAAGCTGTCCTGAATGGAAGCAGAAATCAGAAGCTGTGAATGTTCAGAAGATCAAAGAAATTCAAGTTCTGAAGCTGTCCTAGATGGAAGCAGGAATCAGAAGCTGTGAGTGTTCTAAGGATCTAAGGAAATTCTAGTTCTGAAGCTGTCCTATGGAAGCAGAAGTCAGAAGCTATGAATTCTCTGAAGACAAGAAGCTTATATGATCGTCTCTACCGAAATAATCAGGGAAGTCTTTTATTAAAGCTCTTCGAGTATTTATTTCAGGGGGAGATTATTTATCTCAGGGGGAGATTGTTAATCTCAGGGGGAGACATATTCATATGCTTATGCTATAGCTGTGTAATTTGTCTTTTGCCTACTATTCTTTCTGATCGCAAATTCATATCATTTATATATGTTTTTGTCATCATCAAAAAGGGGGAGATTGTTAGAACAAGATTTGTTCTGATCAATTATCTTAGTTTTGATGATAACAATAATATGAATTTTGCTTAAGATAATATGGTACTCTAATCCAATGCAATTTCCCTTTCAGGAAATATATAAAGAGTACGCATAATTCAGCGCTCAGAAGCTTTGTCTCAAGGGTTCAGCATGCAACATCAGAACATGGTCTGGCAAGACATCAGAAGATGGTCGAAGCAGAATCAGAACATGGGTCTATGGAAGCATCAGAAGAACATGAGATCAGAAGCACTGAAAGCTCAGAAGATGGTATCACGCTCAGAAGCACTTCAAGGTCAGAAGATCAGAAGATGCTATGCACCAAGCTGTTTGACTCTGATGATATTCAAACGTTGTATTCACAAACATCAGATCAGAAGAAAGTACAAGTGGCAAGCTACGCTGACTGACAAAAGGAACGTTAAAAGCTATTAAAGGCTACGTCAGTAGACACAGCGTTAACAAGGCTCGAGGTAGTTGACAAAAGCGTATAACATTAAATGCGATGCTGTACGGAACACGCAAAGCATTAAATGCACTCAACGGTCATCTTCTCAACGCCTATAAATATGAAGTTCTGATGAGAAGCAAGGTTAACGATTCTGCACCAAAACAACTTATATCAAACTTGCTGAAACGCTGTTCAAATCTAAACTCAGAATCTTCATCTTCATCAAAGCTCACTACATTGCTTTTGTAATATATTAGTGAGATTAAGCTTAAACGATTAAGAGAAATATCACAGTTGTGATTATCGCTTTTAAGAAGCATTTGTAAACTCTTGAATTGATTACATTAAGTTGTAAGGAACTAGAGTGATCGTGTTGATCAGAATACTCTAGGAAGTCTTAGGAGTGAACTAAGCAGATTGTAACTAGAGTGATCGTGTTGATCAGTAGACTCTAGAAAAGTCTTAGAGGGTATCTAAGCAGTTGTTCCTGGAGTGATCAGTGTGTGATCAGAAGACTCTGGAAGACTTAGTTGCGGACTAAGTGGAAAACCATTGTAATCCGTGCGATTAGTGGATTAAATCCTCAGTTGAGGTAAATCATCTCTGCGGGGGTGGACTGGAGTAGTTTAGTTAACAACGAACCAGGATAAAAATAACTGTGCAATTTATTTTTATCTGTCTAGTTTTTAAAGCTACACTTATTCAAACCCCCCCTTTCTAAGTGTTTTTCTATCCTTCAATTTGTTTGCGAGTTGAATCACATAAAAATGTATAATGATCGAGAAGCAGATTAGGGAATGAATCCCACTCACTTCCATCCCATTATATAATGTTTGAGAAACAGATTAGAGAATGAATCTCGCTCATTTCTCTCCCATTTATTAATGTTTGAGAAACAGATTAGGGAATGAATCCCACTCGTTTCTCTCCTATTAAGTAGTGACCGAGAAACAGATTAGGGAATGAATCCCACTCGTTTCTATGCCACTAAGCGATTGAGAAATAGATTAGGGAATGAATCCCACTCATTTCTCTATCACTTGCTTAATGTGATTTGCATCTTCCTTTTATTAATGTTTTAAAGAGTTGAAAAAGAAAGAGAATGCAATAGGGAACTAGATCTACCATTCTAATCTATGTTATTCTAATCTACAAATGGCCCTAAGGTCGAGGATAACTATCCTATCTCAATTCCTCTTAACAAAGGAGGAAGAGCCTAAGGGAACATGGCAAGCAATAGTAAGGAATAAGCAACATCAAAGCAAGGAATGAGAGGCTAAGCATGGAAACAAGAGAGAGAAGCCCCAAGTCAGTAGCAAAACAAGGGATTGAATGTCCCAAATCAAATACAAAAGCACCACGGTATCACACAAAAATATCCACAAGAAGTTACCAAAGTATCGCATGCGTCGTTACTTACTAATTAGCGGGCAAACATCAATTAATCGAAGCAAAAAGCAAGTGAACACATGGTCTAAGCTTGAAGTCAGTAGCAAAATCATTCATTTAGTTCTAATATCCTATGTTAATCTATATTAGTCAATTAGCATGAAACAATACAAAACTCTAACCAAAACTAGACAACACTAGGTTAATACTAGCTAAACGGTTTCAAATGGCGAATGAAGTTAGAAACATGCAATCAAATGGTACAAGTCAGTAGAAAATAGCCTATACTAGATGCCTAAACATTCACAAAATCATGCCAAGGAGTTTCACACAAAATTACGGGTCATTTGTACAAGTTACGGTGCGATCGTCAATCAAAAACAAGTTATTTACATGTGAGAGAGGAAAATCAAGCAAAATAGGAAAACATGATTTAAAACTCTCAATTTCAGGTCTTAGGACCTCTAAACATCCCTAATTATATGTACAAAAAGGAACCAACATTATTGCATGAATGCATTTCAATTTGAGAGCACAAACGTCACAATTGTCTAATGGAAACGCATGTTAATCGAGTCAAACAACACTAACCAAACACCAATCAAAACAAAGAATTAGGAGTTCATCTTTTACACACAATATCATGGATTAGTCTACAGAAACTATACAAAAATTGGCAATTAGATTCGACTCCTAAGGTGTTAAACGAAATCACTTTGCGGAATCTATCAAAACCGAAAGGAACATGAACATACCAAAGTAAATGATTTATTTAAAATAGCAAACTAGTTTCTAAAAATCTACAAAAAATATCACAATTATGTACACACATATATCTATCTAAAACCTATTTTTATTAATTTTTTATTTCATGGAAAAATGATTTATGAAGTAAAAGTTAAAGGGAAAATAAAATTGAAAACAAAGCTAAAATCTGTCTGCCACAGGGGGTGAGAAAGTAATTGCCTAATGAACTAAATCTATCTTAACTGGAGCTTGGGCCCATAAGAGGGGGTGTGAAGAGAAATTCGTGTTAGAGCCCAAGCTTTATTCAAGTGTTGATCCAAACCTACTAAGCATATACTAATCTCTTTTTTCATATTTTCTATTAATCCTTCTTAATAACAAATTAATCACAGTAAGTCAAATTAAAATTCATGTTAACAAGATAGGCCAAATAGAAAGGGATTAGGTCAAATTTGAGAGTGACGATTCACCTTGCAACGGCGGAGGCTCCCCTCTCGTCTCCGACCAACACTCCAACGTCGCCGCTAAACCTCGCAACACTTCCGCCTCAGCCTCTTATCTCAACCGTCTCCGATCTCAGTCACATCCCGAACGTCTCAGTTTCAATCGACGTTGCTTAATTCTCGCTCTCAAGCTTCCTCCGATCGGTTACCACGATTTTGTTTCCACGCCTTTCCGATTCGCTACCACCGTCGACACGACGAGCAATCCAGAGGAAACTATCAGGCACGCGCGGTGAATCTTCTTCTCCTTATGCTCCCACACTCCGATCTGATTTCGTCGCCTTTGCAGTTGTTGTTGGATGTTGAGGAAGAGGACCACCGTGGTAGATGACACTGCTTCGTGTTGCTGTTGATGATGAAGGATGCGTAAAGAGGTGATGATGTTGCTGTTATCGTGAATTTGCAGATCGTGTTTGACAAAGATTGAAGATCGCAGTTGAGGCGTGATGATGAGGTGAAGGTTCTTCGAAGAGCAAACGAAAACCGAAGGTGGATTTCTCAGAGATGAAGATGATTTCAGAAGATTGAAAGTATGGAAAAGATGAAGAAGATGGATGAAGAACTGGAGATTCGGTTACAGGTTTGTTACATTCTTTTTCTTCTTCATTTTTTCATTATCGATTCTTCTCTGTGATGCTTTTCTTTTTGTTAATGAAGGTTGTTGGAGAGTGAAAGAGATGGTGGGAAGAGAATTGATGGTGTTGATGAATGAATGGTGGGGAGTTTGTGGAGATTATGAAAATGATGAAGAGCCTCTTTGCAGTGTGGTGATCCTGATTTATAGTGGTTTCAGGTTAATTCCATCTCTGGATTTTCTGTTGCACTTTAGTTAGAGGCTAGGTTTCTGTTAGTTTTCTGTTTGTTAGTTACAGGGTGTTTGTAGGTTTATAACTGAATCTGTTATATGGTAGTTAGGAGTTTGTTATGAAAGGTAGTTAACAGTTAGTTAGATTCTGTTTCGGTTTTTCTGTTAGATGCTTTGGTTAGTTGAAAGATGGTTAAGGGTTAGTTATATGATAGTCATAGGTGGTTAGAGATGTTGGTTAATTCTGTTGGAAACTGAAGGTTGAGGGCTGGCTAGAAGTTAGTTGGAGAATGAGATGTCAGTTATGGATGGAGGGTGAGGATTAGTTAGAGAGTGTTTGGATTCAGTTATGGTTTGTTAGAAATTCTGTTTTGTTAGTTGGTTAGTATGGTTTCTTCCGTTAGTTTTTTTTGAATGAAAGTTTGCTTTGCAGGGAGTTTTTGGTTCAGGACTTTTAACCAATCTGGTGCGAGTTCAATACCAATGGAGAATTTGAATTTATACGCTTCAGCCATGAGGAACAAAATCTCTGCGACTACCGCCTGACTCTGAACTGTGTTGCTGCTGTAACTCGTAGGTCCTCTTCGAATAGCCCTTTTTTCTTTAAATGAACTTGGTTAATGTACATGTGGTTGATGCGAACCGAGCATGCTACACTTAGAACACTGTTTTGAGATTTATGAACATGAATGCCTTTCCTTCTTTTTTGAATTATGTTGGAATTTAGTAGAGTATGCAGGGACTGTTTTGAATGTATGTATTGGGAATTGATTTTTGTGAATGGTTTTGCAGGTTTGATAGGTTATTTGTATGTGTGTATGTATGAGTTTTTATGCAACTGTTTGGTTATGAATGAAAATGTGTATGGCTGAAGCATGGTTTGGCTTTTGAATTCCATATTTCCTATGTTGGTGGATTTGTATTGGATTGGCATTTGACTGTTCTGGAATTGTATTGTTCTCGAAATTTTACGAACTGATGTGTGATTATTTGGTATGTTAATGATGCAGGCAATAGGTTGAATGCAAGTATGGGGTGCACAATGTCCAAATACCAATCTTAATGATGAAGCAGGAGTGTCAAAGGGAATCAAGTCAGCTGACATGGCCAAGTAGGAGTCAAAGAGTAGAATTAGGTCAAACTGTGTTCCTCTTATAACGGACGAGACTTGTAATGACTCGAATCTCATATAGCTTGAACTTTATTTGGAACTCCTCTCATAGATTGTAATCATGGTCAAACACCAATAAAACTCATTATGAACTTCAAAAGATCAAATTGATTTTCTTTGTAATACATCATATTTAAGATGACACGACCTTTGAGAAATAAAGTGAAACTTTCATCTTTCCTTTCATTATCAATTCAAGTGTATAGATAAAAGCTCAAAAGTTTGCATAAGACCACATAGAACTCGTAGCTCCAAGTAATGAAATGAATCAAGCCGAGTATTTGAGACATAACTCATGATGATTGATGCAACCATAAACTCACAATTAAATCTCAACTCCTGAATACTTTGCCTCCTAAAAAGCTTGGTTCACCTAACAAGTCTTCACTCTCCTATGCTGTTGCATTTATAATCCGATCTCCCCATAACAATAATGCTTCCAAGGAATCCTTGAAGAAGATAATAATTGAGCATAGAGGAACGCCTTAACACGAAATCTAGTGAACCCAAATGAAACAACAATCTCAGACACCATGCGTAAGTAACTCTAATCTCTTGATACACACGGGGATATAGACCTTAATCCTTCGAACTTGGTACGTCTTGAGAGATAGTACCCTTGTATCCTTTGAATGAATGTGAGAGCCTCAAAGCAATATAGGAACCCTAATTCTTCACGATCCTTGATCCCAATGCCAGATTTATTGATTAATGATGAATGTTAGGTTAAACGACCTAGTGGAGGTATGCAGATGAAATGCAAAGCTAAAGTCAGTTAGAAATCAAGGGGTAGGACAAATTTGGGGTATGACACATCTCTCTACAAAATCATTAAGCATCCCATTGTTAATCATAACATAAACGGTCATGCATAAGTCCCTCAATCCAAATAGCTGCAAAACATCCTGAAACCACTGCTGGTTAGGCTGATGCATGTCAGTAATCTTCCGCCCATATGGTTGATGAATTTTAACGGATCACGGTCCTACAAAAATATAAAACATCGTTAGAAGCTTTTAATATTACAACAAACATAATTTAATATTTTAAAAAATATAATTTAAAAAGGATTAATCCAACTAAATTTTACCTCTCTGTCTCAAATATGTCTGGCAGTATGATCTAGGTAAAGAAGTAATAGTGATAAGTGTGACGGGCCTCCTCCAAACCCCTACGGAAAGATAAAGGCAGAGATGCATGAGGAAGGTACACTCGTCTCCTACGGGAAGAGGAAGAAGAAGGTGGAGATACGTGAGCCTTAAAAGCTGACGCCTCCGCATCAACCAGAGCTAAAGGTAACAGGAGCCTACGATGGTTGACTATTTTCATTTCGAACAGATTCAACTGTACAATTTTGCCATGTCTCGACCAGTATTTTTTATCATCCATAATTCCTATAAGTAAATCACACCACAAGCATTACACAATGAGCTCAATCCAAAAAAAGACAAAAAAAATGAAAATTGATATACTACAGATATGCATCTCCGAGTTATGGGTTTCCAAACATTGCACAATCCCAGAGATGCATCTCCGTAATTTTCTCATTAAAAATAATGCATTAATCGACAAAAATACCTATCAAACTCGTTTCTCGTTATGTATAAGTTATCAAACATGTATAAACTATCTATTTCCTAACCTAATCATCAATTTCTACAAATTTATACAAAAGCTCAGTAAAGTTTAAAAAAATCAATAACTTATAAAATAGTGTGGAATGAACTCTTTGATGGACTTGATGTTGATGGAAAAAGTTTTGAAGTTTACTTTAATGATTGAGAGAATGTGATTTGAGAGAGTTTGAGAAATGCAGAGGTTTAGAGTTATTTTTTTAGAAGTGAGGTGGGATAAGGGGTTATGGCGTATTTCTGAACAAATGGCGTCAGGAGATGCATCTCCGTAATATATACGAAGATGCATCTCTGTAATATTTTTTCCCATTGATTTAGGGTCTAATTTAGGAATGTATTGAGTTAGGGTGCGTTCGGAGATGTATCTCTGAAATTTAGTGGTATTTTTTTCACAAGGTGTACTAGTAACCCATAGGATGCATTAAGAAATCCCCAAAATCATTGTGAGATTTTCATAGTCAGTAACTATTGGGCCTAAAGTCTCAAGCCACTACACTTCCAAAATTAATTATGCGCCACTCAGTGGTAATACAAACATATCAACAAAAATCCATTTGAGCCCAAAAATAAGAAAGTATTAAGACAATGGCAGTACACTGCAACTCTACACCATTTCCAATAGTACTTTATACGAATGGGCTAGAACACTGGATAAGTCCAATTGCTTTGCAACATCGTCTTGGAAAAATTATGGGTACTCTCATTGTCTATCAAGATGGCCACTGAACTCTGTTGAATCTAGCCCATGATCCACAAGGTTTAAGCGATTAAATGACCAATGAGGGTGTGGGGGATTATCTAGCCATGATCTGAGGTCTCCATTGGATCTTTGTGCTCCACCTCAACTGGGTCGGGTTCCGCGCTTCGTAATTGGAAAGCATAATCATCCTCTAGAAGCTATTTATATTATGTGAAGACAAGTTCAACTTGGAACATGATTTTGATGAAGACAAATGACTATCAAAGAAGGATAAAGATTTCAAATAAAGTTCAAGATAAAGATCAAGCTTGCATAGCCTAATATGATTGGAATTCAAATATAATTGATCATTAAGTAAGGTACAATATTAATTCACTTTCTATAAGCTTTAGGTGTTCAAAAATCTTCATCCCGTCTTCACTAAAGTTTTACCAATCATTCATATATCAAACAACATCAAACCATGCCTTTTGGAAGGAAAAAACTCAATTTTTTAAATAGTGTAACCGGTTGCACTTTTGGTGTAATCGGTTACGCAAAATCTTTTCCTGAATTTTTTGACCATTTGAACTAGTGTAACCAATTACACTAAAAGTGTAACGGATTTCACCTGCAAAAAATTGCACAAATTCTAAATCCGTATGATTCCAATGCATTGCAATTATTGATGGATATTTCCCAAACTATTGCATCATGTGAGATATTGGATCGAACTCTAGTATTGTCGAAGGATAGCTTCTTGGTTCGACAGTTCGACAGAGTTAAGCATGAAGTCGAAGGATTGTTCACATGCTGGTGTCGAAGTGTGCATGCTGTAGTCGAAGATGGGTCTAGCATGCAGATGTCGAAGATGCTAGGGTTGTTAGCATGTTAAATTAGGTTTTAGTGTTTAAACCCTAATTTGTTAAGTTAGCTTGTTTATTAAGTTGGCTTGTGTAATGGGCCTTGCTGAAAAAGCCCATTAGTTAGTATGTTAGGTTTTATTATAAATAGAATACTAGTCTCTCATCATTGCCAAGCTGCAAATCCTAATTTAGGGTGAGAGAGGTTATTTGTTATTCTTGTAAACTTGTAATCTTGTTTTAAGAGAAAGTGAAAGAATAGCAGTTATAACCAATTCTTGTGTTCTTATTCTCTTCCCTAATTCCCTATTATACTTTGTTATTGGTATCGTTTTTCACAACAAATTGGTGCGGTGAGCGTGGAGAAGATGCCTTCAACAAAGTATGAGATTGAAAAGTTCACCGGAGTGAATGATTTCGGTCTGTGGCGCTTGAAGATGAAAGCCCTACTGGTTCAACAGGGTTGTTTGGAAGCGTTGAAGGGAGAGGCAGCCATGAATGCAGAATTGACGGCAGCGGAGAAGACGAATATGATCGAGAAAGCACACAGCGCAATTTTGTTGAGCCTTGGTGATAAGGTTCTCCGGCAGGTATCAAAGGAGACGACGACATCAGGGTTATGGGTGAAACTTGAAAGTTTGTATATGACCAAATCGCTGGTAAATCGACTCTACCTGAAGCAAGCCTTGTATTCATTCAAGATGATTGAAGACAAAGTATTGGCTGAGCAGTTGGATATGTTCAACAAGCTGATTCTTGATCTTGAAAATATTGATGTGAAGATCGATGATGAAGATCAAGCGCTGTTACTATTGTGTTCTTTGCCTCGATCACATGCTCACTTCAAAGAAACTCTCTTGTATGGAAGGGAGTCCCTGACGTTTGAAGAAGTTCAATCAGCCTTGTACTCTAAGGACTTGAATGAACGAAAGGAGCATAAACCTTCGACTGTTGGCGAAGGTTTGGCCGTTAAAGAAAAACTCTTACGAAAGGATGGTAAGTTCGACAAGAAGAAAGGCAAAAGCCAGTCGAAGACTTACAGTGGCGAAGCATCTGGCATTCGATGCTACCATTGTAAAAAGGAGGGTCACACAAGAAAGGTGTGCCCTGAACGCTTGAAATATCATGGATGTAAGGATAATGGCAACGCTGCCATTGTTCAAGATGATTTCGAATCATCTGATGTTCTTGTGGTTTCAAGCAGTGACTCTAAGAAGGAGTGGATTATGGATTCAGGTTGCACTTGGCACATGACTCCAAACAAAGACTTGTTCGAGGAATTATGTGATCAAGATGGTGGATCAGTATTGCTGGGAAACAACAAGGCTTGCAAGATTGCAGGTGTTGGATCTGTGAGATTCAAGCTCCATGATGAGTCAATAAGGTTGTTGACTGAAGTCAGGTATGTTCCTGATTTGAAGAGAAATCTGCTTTCTCTTGGTGAATTCGACAAGAAAGGATATGTTTTCCAAGGAGAGAAAAGTATCCTAAGAGTCATGAAGGGTTCGAAGGAAGTCTTGAGAGGCGTGAAGAAACAAGGCTTGTATACCCTTGAGGCTGAAGTTGTAAGTGGTTCGACAAATGTTGCATCCACGAAACCTTTGTCGAAAACAGAAATCTGGCACATGAGATTGGGCCATGTCATTGAAAGGGGTCTGGTCGAATTAGGGAAACAAAATCTGCTTGGTGGAGACAAAATCGAAAAGCTGAAGTTTTGTGAACCCTGTGTACTTGGAAAATCTTGCAGAGTGAAGTTCAACAAAGGCAAACAAAGAACACATGGATCCCTTGATTACATCCATGCTGATCTTTGGGGGCCTGCAAGGTGTCCATCACATTCAGGAGCAAGGTATTTTCTATCCATAGTAGATGATTATTCCAGAAAATTATGGGTATTCATCCAGAAGACTAAGGATGAAACTTTTGAGAATTTCAAAAGTTGGAAGACTCTGGTTGAAAATCAGACTGGCAGAAAGGTCAAGAGGTTGAGAACCGACAATGGCCTTGAATTTTGCAATGAGGCATTCGACAGTTTTTGTGCTGCCTCTGGTATTGCAAGGCATAGAACTACTGCAAGTACTCCACAGCAAAATGGTTTGGCTGAAAGGTTTAATCGAACTATTTTGGAGAGAGTCAGATGCATGTTGACTAGTGCCGGTTTAAAGAAGGTGTTCTGGGCTGAGGCTGTTTCGACAGCAACATATCTGATAAACAGATGTCCTTCGACAGCGTTAGATATGAAGACACCTGAAGAAGTTTGGTCGGGACATCCACCAGATCTCGACAAACTGAGAGTATTTGGCTGCATAGCCTATGCTCACATTAGGCAAGACAAGGTCGAACCTAGAGCTCTGAAATGCATGTTCATGGGATACCCTGAAGGAGTCAAAGCTTATAGGCTATGGTGCCTAGAGCCAGGTCACAGGAGGTGTATCACCAGTCGAGATGTAGTTTTCAATGAAGCTGAAATGGCTTTTAAGAAAACTGATGATGATGATCGAAGTGCAGAAGAGCTGGAACAGGTAGAGATTCCTGTTGAGGTGGAGCATGTTGATGCTGAATTGCATATCCCAGATGAAGTCGAAGAAGAAGCAGAAGATGCTGAAGTTGAGGAAACTGACGTTGACTACCTATTGTCGAGAGATAGGTCGAGAAGAGTCATCAAGCCACCTCAGAGACTTGGATATGCAGATCTTATAGCTTATGCCTTAATCTCTGCAAGTGAGGTTCTAGACGAAGAACCTAGAGACTATAAGGAAGTTATGAGGAGTCGAAATAAGACTGAATGGCTGAAGGCCATGGATGATGAGATGAAATCTCTTCATGATAATTATACTTGGGAACTGATCAAGAAACCTGTTGGGGCAAGGTTAGTCAGCTGTAAATGGATTTTCAAAGTTAAGGAAGGAATTGAAGGAGTGACGTCGAAACGATACAAGGCAAGGTTAGTTGCAAGGGGTTTCACTCAGAAAGAAGGTGTCGACTTCAATGACGTGTTTTCTCCTGTTGTGAAGCATAGGTCCATTCGAATGTTGCTTGCCATGGTGGCACAGTTCGATCTTGAACTGGAACAGATGGATGTGAAGACTGCGTTCTTGTATGGTGATCTAGATGAAACGATCCTGATGAGGCAACCTGAAGGGTATGTCGAAAAGGGGAAGGAAGATTATGTGTGCAAGTTAAAGAGATCTTTGTATGGGCTGAAACAATCTCCTCGACAGTGGAATAGGAGGTTCGACAAGTTCATGGCACGCATAAGTTTCATTAGAAGTCAGTTCGACCACTGCGTTTACTTCAGATTTCGACCTGGTAATTCATTTGTTATTTTGTTGCTTTATGTGGATGATATTCTCATAGCAAGCAACAATGTTGAAGATGTGATGAGGGTGAAGGCTGAACTCAATAAGGAGTTCGATATGAAGGATCTGGGAGCAGCTTCCAGGATTCTTGGAATTGACATTCGAAGAGATAGAAAGAAGTCGAAGTTATGTCTATCTCAAGAGGCATATCTACGGAAGATTCTTGAAAAGTTTGGTATGTCGAATTCGAAGCCAGTTGTGACTCCAACAAACCCTCAATTCAAGCTGAGTATTGATCAGTGTCCCAGTACTGATGTCGAAAGAGCCTATATGAATAGCATTCCGTATGCTAATATAGTTGGTTCTTTGATGTATGTTATGGTTTGTACTAGACCCGACATAGCATACGCAATAAGTCTTGTAAGCAGGTACATGGCGAATCCTGGAAAGGCTCACTGGCAAGCATTGAAGTGGATTTTAAGGTACATAAATGGGTCTCTGAATAGAGTCCTAATTTATGGTGGAGCCTTGGGTGAAGATAGTAAAGCAGTAATAGAAGGATATGTCGACTCTGATTATGCAGGTTGTATGGATTCCAGAAAATCTATTTCTGGATATGTTTTCACTATGTTTGGCACTGCAATTAGTTGGAAAGCAACACTTCAGAAGGTTGTTGCTCTATCAACCACTGAAGCGGAGTATATTGCCCTAACTGAAGCTGTGAAAGAAGCATTGTGGCTTGAAGGTTTTGCGAAGGAGCTGAAACTTCAAGGTCGAGGTATCACTGTTAAATGTGATAGTCAAAGTGCAATACACCTGTCGAAGAATTCAGCCTATCATGAGCGAACTAAGCACATTGATGTGAGACTGCATTTCGTCAGAGGAGTAATCGAGCGTGGAGAAGTCCAAGTGCTGAAGGTTTCGACTGAAGACAATGCTGCTGATATGATCACCAAGACATTGCCGAGTTGCAAGTTTTTCCACTGTATGCAGCTGATAAAGCTGCATGAAGAAAGCTAGTTTGTTCCTTGACGTTGTAGAGTTAGGTCCAAGGTGGAGATTTGTGAGATATTGGATCGAACTCTAGTATTGTCGAAGGGTAGCTTCTTGGTTCGACAGTTCGACAGAGTTAAGCATGAAGTCGAAGGATTGTTCACATGCTGGTGTCGAAGTGTGCATGCTGTAGTCGAAGATGGGTCTAGCATGCAGATGTCGAAGATGCTAGGGTTGTTAGCATGTTAAATTAGGTTTTAGTGTTTAAACCCTAATTTGTTAAGTTAGATTGTTTATTAAGTTGGCTTGTGTAATGGGCCTTGCTGAAAAAGCCCATTAGTTAGTATGTTAGGTTTTATTATAAATAGCATACTAGTCTCTCATCATTGCCAAGCTGCAAATCCTAATTTAGGGTGAGAGAGGTTATTTGTTATTCTTGTAAACTTGTAATCTTGTTTTAAGAGAAGGTGAAAGAATAGCAGTTATAACCAATTCTTGTGTTCTTATTCTCTTCCCTAATTCCCTATTATACTTTGTTATTGGTATCGTTTTTCACAACACATCAAATCCTAGAGGTGTCATGAGATGTATTTAAACCATAATATATCATATTTCAAAATCATCTCTTTCATTAGCATTTTCAAATAAATAATTCAAATTTTAAAGTGTTCAAGATTCAAATTTCTAAGAAACTTTTGTTGCATAATATCTCATTTATTATAGAAAAGTTTCTTCATACATTTGAGACTAAAATTCTATATTATTGTGAGTTGTTTATCGAAAGGAAAGATCAATATTTCAGGTTAAGTTTTCCTCCTCCTCTTCTGATCCTAACCTTTCCAAGTTTTCCTCTTCATAGATCATCACATTTCTTCCCCCAATTTTTGTATATATTAGAAATAGTAATGTTCAAGTTAAGGTTTATTGTTATCAATACTCTGTGTAGGAAAAAGATCAATGACTAGTCCACTAAATTCTCTTGACAAATCAAGTGATAGGCGAGCGAAAAGTTAGAGATTTCTAAAAGTTCTACAAAGTGACAAATTCTCTATACGAGAAAGTCTACTCACTGGCAAATCTTGGCAATTTTAATTGATATGCTGGAAAAAAATTAAAGATGAATGAATATATGTTCACGAAGTAAGCCTGATATCTTATGAAACGAGTCTTCACTACAAGTACAAATGAGTTTCGCAACCCTTTGTTTACGATGATTACTCCAAAATCCCTCTCAATAGTGGTTAAAAGTTAATCTTGAGACGATTTTTCCTTCAACCAGTGTATCTATTTTCTTGTAAAATCTCTTATAGATCTATCGACAATTTTTAATTCTAGAAATTCAATGTTTTTTTGTTTTCTTAAAATGCTTAATTAGTTAGTTAGCAATATACTGTACATTAGATAATCTCTTGACATTCATGTAATTATCTAGTATTAGTATCATGAATGGTTTGGAAGTCATCATATATGATGCATTAAATTCATTAAACAACAAGAAAATTCCTTGTCTGGAATAATCTAGAGTACATTTATAATGAAACAGAAGTTTACATGCAAGATTGTATGGAATTGAAATATTGGATCTCACAAACCAAGAGCATGGCAATAAAGTCTTTGTAGATCCTTCTTCTTCTACACCTCCTCTCTCCTACAATCCTTCTTTTCCATCTCTTAAAATCCCATTTCTTAGCAAGACTGTAGTTTTGTAGGCCTACAAAAGTATTAGCACTGCTATAGTTGATTTTTAGGGAGGAAAGTATTCTTCAGACAGAATTTTGGTTTGTTTTCTGGTGTGACAGATTAGGATAAATGATCTTTTTGAAGACTTATTTCATATTTGTTTGTTGGAGAGGTCGACAGCTTTTCTAGATCTTTGTTTTGGATGATTTTGTTGGTAAGGGATTTGTAAGGTTTTTTTAATTTGTAGGTATTTTTTGTTCTCTCATTTTTTTCATTGAAAAAAAGTCATCTCCTCTCCTGTTGTTTCTCTACTGTCATTGGTGCAGCTGCAATCTTTTTTTTTGAGTAATCAAGAATCAATAAAAGGGAGAACAAAGGGTTCTCCAATCCTGTTTACACAAGCGGTCAAAAAAACCCCCCCAAAAAAGAGAAAATGCCAACCAATTCTAGCTACGAAAGGAACATTAAAGGATCCTTAACAAATTCGTAAAAACTATAATTGGACTTAAAATTTTCTCCCAAAAAGGACCACTTCCACGCAAGCATCTTTACATTCCATACCGTATTATCAACATTCCAACCGTCGTTCCGGAAACAAATACCGTTCCGGGTTAACCATATCGACCACGTGGTTGCCATCCAAATAAGGCCCCACATGCCTTCCCTAACTTTGTTGTTTTTACAAAAACTATACCAATCCAAAAAATTAGCTAAACAATCCTCCTCCTTTCCTACCGGTTTGCCTACCCAATCCGCAATATATTTCCAAATTAAATCCACCACTTTACAATTAAAGAAGGAGTGATTTCTAGTTTCCATTTCCGCCTCACAAAAAGAGCAACTTAAAGAGTTTAAAGGAATAGGAATACCTCTAATCTTCAAAAGATCTTTAGTCGGCAATCTATTAACAAAAAGTCTCCACCCAAAAATCCTTATTTTAAAAGGAACCGCCATCTTCCAAATTTTGGCCACCAACTCTTCATTTTTGTTACACGGACCAAACGGAGTGCGAAAAGAAGCATAAAAATTATAACAAGACGAAACCGAAAACTCACCTCCTTTGGTCCCTTGCCAACAAACGTTGTCCCACTTTTCCGGAAAAATTGTAATAGTCGTGAGAAAGGCTCGAAGAGAAGTCAACGAAATAAGAATGTCGGGTGTCAAAAAACACGGTTTGATACCAAAATCCCCCCAACACCATACACCATTAAGCCACCCTCCCATCGCTCCCACCGAAACCTTCTTGAAACAAGAAAGAGAAAAAAGATCCGGATACTCATATCTTAGAACAATACCTTCCGTCCATCTAGCTTCCCAAAAAGGGGTAGAAAAGCCATTACCAATCTCGAACTTGCAAAGCTTCGCCATTGGGTCTCTAAGAGTCTCCGAACCGATATTGATTAAATCCTTCCACCACAAAGACTTGGATAAAGATGAATCCGCCTTTGAATCCCCACAAAACACCACCGTAGCAATGTCTCCATAACGGGCTCTTAAAACCTCGTACCACACATTATCGTTTCCTTTAAGAATTCTCCACCTCCATTTGTTAAGAAGTGCAAGATTAAAATCCATGACATTCTTAATGCCCAAACCTCCCAATTCTTTGGAAAGACAAACATTTTTCCAACTCACCCAATGAATCTTATTTTTTTCCTCCGTTCCTCCCCACAAAAAGTTACCTTGAAGTCGCGAAATCTCCTTGGCCACTTTCTTCGGCATCTTGTAAAAAGACATGGTGAAAATAGATAAAGAGCAAAGAATAGATTTCAAGAGGGTTATCCTACCACCAATGTTCAAGAATCGATTTTTCCAACCCGATAAACGTTTCCTCATTTTAGTGAGGAGAGGATCCCAAGAGGAAGAGTTCCTAGGATTGGCTCCGATATTAATGCCAAGAAATTTGAAAGAATTGTTTTCCATCCTACAAGAGAGAACATGCGCCGCCGCTTCCAAAAAGTAAGGATTAGAATTGATTCCAATCAACTTGCTCTTGTGATAATTTATGCCAAGCCCCGAAACTTCTTCAAAAGCCTTTAAAACCGCCTTGATAGCCCACACGTGTTTCCAATTCCCTTCCCCGACCAACAAAGTGTCATCCGCAAATTGAAGGATGTCAACCACACATCTACCATTAAGTTTGAAACCACTATATTCCCCTAGCTCCATAGACTTCCTTACCAACCCCGACAAAGCTTCCGTTACCAAAACAAAGAGAAAAGGTGAAAGTGGGTCACCTTGCCTCAAACCTTTCTCCACCATGAATTCATCGGTCGGACTACCATTAACCAACACGGACATGTGACTTTGAAAGATTAAAAGTTCCATCCATCTAATCCACTTCGCTTCAAAACCCAATTTGACTAACATAGATCTTAAAAAATTCCAATTTACCTTATCGTAAGCTTTTTCAAAATCCACCTTAAAAAGAAGACAATTCTTCTTTTCTCTTTTTGCATAATCTACCACTTCATTTGCCACAAGCACGCCATCTAGAAGTTGCCGTCCCGGAACAAACGCGGTTTGACAAGGAGAAACAATGGAATTCAACACCCTTTTTAATCTACCGGCCAAGAGCTTCGCTATTGCTTTGTACATACAACCTACTAAGCAAATAGGTCTATAATCGTCCAAAGAAACCGGATTAGGAGACTTCGGAATTAACACCAAGAAAGAAGAGGTAACCGCTTTAGATAAAGCCTCGCCGGAATGAAAACAATTAAAGAACCGCACAAAATCCTCTTTGACAATATCCCAACACTTTTTGATAAACAAAAAAGAATATCCATCCGGACCCGGACTCTTCGAATCACCACAATTCCAAATAGCTTCTTTAATTTCCTCCTCGAGAAAAGGTTTCTCAAGTTCTAACACTTCTTCACTATTGATTTTGTTGAAATTTATACCTCCCAACACCGACCTAAAACGCTCCCCTTCCATGAATTTATTTGAAAAATGACTACGAACCTCCTCCTTTACCTCACCCACCGAATCCAACAACAACCCCGAAGAAGATAAAGGACCGATGTGATTAAGTCTTCTTCTCTCCTTCATAGCCTTGTGGAAAAAAGAACTATTACAATCCCCCTCTTTCAACCACTTCAATTTGGTTTTTTGAGCTAACATATTTTCTTTAATCCTCAAATTCAACCAAAATCTACTAGTCGCCTTCTTCCTATCTAATACAACATTTGTAAAAGAATCAAGAGAATCTTGTTCCAACCTTTCATCCCCGAGATTAATCTCCCTCACTTCCTCCTCCATCTTCAAATCAATTTTCCCGAAAACATTCTTGTTCCACCACCTCAAACAATCTTTTAAGCGACGAAGTTTTTCTTTCAAAAAGAAATCCCCCCTTCCTTCAACTTTTATCTCTTTCCAAGCTTTCTCCACAAAAGGAATAAACGAGTCGAAAGAGAACCATTCGTTGTTGAACCTAAATGGTTTCGGCCCCCAATCATGGTTGTCCAACACAAGCCAAACGGGACAATGATCCGAAAAATCTCTATCTTCAATCTTTTGACCAATGACCTTCCATCTATCAACTATAACCTCCGATAGAAGAAATCTATCAATACGACTTATGGATCTACCATCACCGCTATACCACGAAAACTTCTTGCCTTTGCATGGAATGTCCACCAAATCACTCTTCTCCACAAACTCGGCGAAAAGTCTCATACCGCTATTGTTATCATTTAATGTTCTCCCTTTCCTCTCACCACGGTGCTTGACGGCATTGAAATCCCCTCCTATAATCCATTCGCCGTCCGAGAAAATCTCTTTCAACTCTAACAACTTACTCCACAACTCCTTCTTCTTTGATAAAATACACGATGAATAGACATTCACAATATAGTAAGTAAATCTCTTCCATATCACTTTTATACCGAGATAACCTTCCCCCTTGAAACTATGAATAACCTCCATTGCATCATTTTTCCAAAGCGTTATTAGCCCCCCCGATAAGCCGAGGGAGTTAGAGAAAGAAAAACCAACATCCGTGTTACTCCACAAACTATGAGCACAATGCTCTTGCATGTTCGCTAACTTCGTTTCTTGGATCAAGAACACATCCGCCCCACCTTTTTTAATTAAAGAACTAACTCTTCTTCTTTTAAGAGCATTGGCTCCCCCCCTTATATTCAACGTGCCAATAATCATGAACAATGATTTAAAATCTCCACCCCTCCATCCTTAATCGGTACCTCTTTTAAAATAGCTTCCCCCCTTCCCACAACCCCTAAAGCAATAATTGACTCCTTCAAATTACCTCCCCTTTCATCCTCCAGTAGCTCCCACTGTTTTTTGTTATTCCTGGAAATTGCAGAATTTTCTGCATGATCACCATAACACAGTTTCGAATTCCCACTGTTAGCAGCCACCAAAACAGGACATGTACAAGGTTTTTGTGTCTCCTTCCTTTTAATTTTCCTGAATCTATTTGAAGTAGCCAGCAATTTAACCGAACCCAACTCAGATATTCTCTTCAATTTAATCTTTTTAGTCTTCAGTCTTGAAGACACCTCCCTGTTGCCGCAAATGTCCGAGAAGAAGGAGTTTCTGGCTGGTCCTGCACAGCTCATCACAGCGCGCTTAGAATCGCACAGCTTTTCCTGATCAGCCCCCTCGAAACCTCCCACAACTCCCGCTGAACCGTAACACTCTTGGAGAACCGCAACATCCGAGTTACACTGATTCGGCATAACAGTCCCAGCATTAGCATAAAATCCGATAAAATAATGTTACACTAATAAATTTCAAATTCTAGACAGAGTATTTTAACTTCAGTCTATTGTAAATTAAATAAATCTTGCTGATGTCATAACACCTGATTTAGAATTAGAATACTAATAAACAAATTTTTATAACAATTTCTACAAAGACTAATTTTGTAAGTTGAGAAGAAAGAAATATTTCAAGCAAAAAGTACTTCAAATTTCATAGAGATAAAACACTTTTATTGAGCTACAAAAAGTATTAACTTTATTCGTGAGAATTCAAATGGAAACATCAAACACTTTATCATTTTCTTATTATTATTTTTAAAATATATATAAAGAATGAAGGTTCATTTTAAAACGCAAGGTCAGATTAGTCCTTAAAAAAAAATTCTCAAACGATTTTTTCATATTTTTAAACTGTGACTGGACTTGACAAGATAGATCTGTTTTCAGAAACTGAGCACGTGTCATAAGTTAAGTCCCTTTGCACATGGTCTTTAGAGTCTGAGTTTTCACCAGAAGTTAGGTTACCTACTATACTTAATTGTTCATTAAATATTTTGGTATCATCAAAACATAAGAAATATGGTATAAACCAATTTTCTTTCAACATATCATGTGTATTATTTTCGCCACAAGTATTATTTACAAAAGTAAGAAATTAGTATAAATCATCCAAGTAGCAGAAATAACCCTTCCTAAAAGATCATTAACAACTTAAACAATAACAACACCTAATACACAAGAATACATAACAAGAAAAATCGTAGTCACCCACTTATAAGCCTGATAATAAACCCAACAAAAAAAAAGAACATTGTGTATCGCGATGATTTATCTACAATCCCTTCACAAATAATTTCAAATCAACAGTCGTAAAATATGAGTCCAGTCACGGTTTAAAAATAAGAGAAAATCGTTTAAAAATATTAAAAGAGGGACTAACATGACCCAGTTAAATTTTGTAACGGATTAAATAGGGATTTTTTTTTCTTAGGGACTAATTTGGACTCTCTCTTTTTTGTGAGAGACTAAAATGGATATTCACTGACAGTCCAGTCCTGGTTAAAGTAAGAAAAAAAACCGATTTGAATAAATATTAGTAGAAGGACTAAAATGACTCAGTAAAATTTTGAGAGGGATTTAATAAAAAAAAAATTTATGAATTAATCTGACCTCTGAAATTTTTGTGAAGAACTAAAATAAACTTTTCACTCGTAAATAAACTAGGAATCAAATTCTTCGAGGATAAAAAAAAAATAGTAGTAGAAATCATATGAATTATGATTAAAAAAGATTTCTAAAGTGTGAAAAGATATAACAATTATCAGAGACTGTGGAGTGCACCATAATAAATATTATTTTTAAGTTATTTTGGCGATTTTTTAAATATTAAAAAATATAATATTTGTTGTATAAAAAGTAAAAATTATGATTTTAAAAATTAGCCTTTATTAATGTATGAGAAAAGATAAATTAAAACAGTTAAAAATTTAAAATTATTACGAATATAATAAAAAACATAAAGAAATTATATAGATTTTTTAATAAATTATAAGTAATTTTCTATTTTAAATTTATTAAGTATTTAAACTATCTAATTTATATATAGATCAAATATATTAATTATTTAAAGATTGTTTATAATTTATTGAAAAGATAGCACTTTAAAACAATTGAATCCCATTTTATTCGTTGTTTCCTGCATGATGGGATTCCTCCAAAAAGACAACGCGGCTCTCACCCATTTTCTCTTCTATACACCTTCTTTTTTCAGTGGAAAGTAATATACTAATAGTAATCAAAACCAATAAAGTAAAGGCTTTATTATTTTATTTTTTATTGACTAAAGTTTCCGCGAGGAACAAAACAAAAGGAAAAAAAAAGTTAGTAAACTCATTTTCTTTGTGTTTTCCTATTTTTGTTGGAATTCATATATCCATTAATGTACAAGAAGTTTGAAGAAGATGAAGATGTGAAAGAGAGAATTGTAACAAATTGCTTTTGTTACAACTAACTTTCTAACAAATTCAAAGTGTGAAATCTTTTACAAATGAAATTCATTATGAGTTTATGTACTAACACTGGAATGAAATGAAATTCAAATGCAAACTTAAATGAAGTAAAAATGCATAAGTTAAATTTGAATTACATTCAGCCAATTAAAATCAACAACACCTTTTTTCATCCATCAAATTGATTAAGTGTTCAATTTAAATTGTATTGGTCAGCACATCTGCAAGTTTCTTCTGAGTGCTACAGTGAATAACTTCAAACATTCCATTATGAACTTGATTTCGCAGAAAATGATACATAGTTTTATATGGTTGCTTCTTTCATGCATCACTGGGATCTTGGCAAGGTTTATTGTTGATTTGTTGTATATCATCAACTTGACTAGTTTGTTCACTTTGAACTTTAGTTCCTGCAGCAAATTCATCAGTCTAACAGCTTGACAAGCTGACAAAGCACCAATTATATACTCAGTTTCACAGGTTTGCAATGCAACCACTGGTTTCTTCTTGGAACACCTAAATACATAAACATGTATCATGTAGTCCTTCTTCTGTCAATTTTGTCTTCACACCAGTCAGAGTCTGAATAGTAAATTAGCTCAGCAACATCTGACAATCCAAATGGAAACAAAATTCGTCCATGGCGGCACACACCTCTTCCAGGGAATTGACATCACTGTTATCGCTGGTGTCCTCCAGCCTAAGGGATTGAGCTCTCTTATTAACCATGGCTGAATGAGGCTAAATGTAGGAGTGAAGAGTAACAACGGGAAGGATGGTTGTGATGAAAGAAGGTGTGGTCCATATTAGTTTTATCGGGGCCCCACGATGGATCCCATCGTACTAGTCAAAAAGTACAAGTGTGAGTGTTCTTCCTACAAGGGCAAAGAGACTTAAAGGCCTTAGTAGGTTTATAACAGGTTTTCTAGTAAGGGTTTGCCCACAACGGCGAAAAGCCATGTGTGGTGGCGTTTTGAGGAGATTTAGAAGACCTACTCACATGAAGTGAGAGGCTGTGCTGATGACTAGTGATGCTTGGTAGCAAGCATAGTATTACCGACAGTAATGTATCAAGCCTATGTTGAGTGTCATGCTTTTAGAGGTGTAGAGAATATGTATTACTTAGTGTAGTGCTGCAAAATTGAGACCAAAGTCATTGATTGACTTGACTCACTATTTTAGTGAAAGTCGCCACCACGCTTTATTGTTTTTAAAGGAAAAGGGAAAAGAGCGAAATAAAACCCAAAGAAGTTTTTTAAGTCAAAAACTAATAAAACAAAGTTGAGATCTTGGGTACGGGGGTTGATTATACAAGGGGAAGGTGTTAGCATCCCTCACTGTTGCGATACTCCACAGGAACCTTTTGTATATCTGTGTGTTAAAAGAGACTTGGGTGCAAAAGAAAGTTTGTTTGGTTTTAAAAATTATGTTTGGCAAGACATAACATTTTGTGCCTACATACCTCCTTAGTGCAATGGAGAAGATAAAGCAAATGTAGTTCCGCTTAAAAGGGAAACAAAAGATTTTTAGTTTAAAACTAGATAGTCACTTTATCATCATGGGAGAGAAAACTCAGCCAACCATACTTAAACATGAGAACAGATGAATTATATGCATCATAAGTGAAAGAAGGGCTCCAACTTGGATAAAATCAACAAGTATACCACTAGATCTTTCAAGTGGAAAAGAACCAATCATATCAATCAATATCAAGGGGTTAGTGGATTACATCTCCACCATAACAATTACTCATGTCTAAAATTTAAAGAAGAGTCACTAAGGGCAAAAGGTTTGAAAGAAAGTTTTATCAAAGAGTTAAAAAGAGTTTGCAAATATAAGAAGATTTTGAAAAAGAAGATTTTGAAAATTTAAGAAGATGGAAGGAGATGAAGGGACTATCCTAAAGTATAAAATAAAAGCTAAGGACAAGAACAATCTAACCAATAAGAAGCCAACACTTGACATAAAGAAGTTAATATAGAGTTCTCATCATTTGGATTAACCAACCAAGCAAGTACAATACCAAGTACCAGATGAAATAAGCCTCAGATGAATCATAAATCAAGCAAAGTCTTCAATGAATATATCATCTTTATATGAGTAACTTGCAATTAAAGCCTTAGAAATGCACTATAAGAACTTAAGACAAAAATAAGCCAGAGTAATGGTTGTATACAGAGGAATTTCCAATCACAATACCTTGGAGTAAACCCGAAGGACTTCAGACAAAATATGGAATTTAAAATAATCTGCACACAAAGAAAAACAACCCAATGCCTTAGAGTAAACTCCAAGAACTCTATAATATCCATAGAATAAAGCCAAGGTATTAAAGTCTTAGTCCAATAGTCCATCCTCCAAGCTTAGAGTATAGTTGTTGAGAATCAAGTGTGAGAAGAAGTCCCACATTGGTTATAAAGGGGAGAATGAACCCTTCATAAGTGAGAGAATCCACAAAACCTTAAGGTGACAGGTGTGTGGGTTCTCTCATTTATAAAGGGTTCATTCTTCCCTTTTCTTCTGTTAGAGGCAACTTAAGGGGGGTCAACGAGGGAGCATGTTATATTTGGGACACACTTTGTGAGAGACACACCACATACTCACCCAAAGTATGTCCCAAATATAACATGCTCCCTCGTTGACCCCCCTCAAGTTGCCTCCAACAGTGGTATTAGAGCCTTTGGTTTGAGAAAGGGGCCGACTTACTTGTAGTTGAAGAAAGTCAACGGATACAAGTGAATATGGAAGAGAGAGCTTTCATATGAGGGAGAGCATTGTGGGTTATCTCGCTTATAAAGGGTTCATTCTTCCCTTTTCACTCGAGGGGGAGTGTTGAGAATCAAGTGTGAGGAAGAAGTCCCACATTGGTTAGAAAATGGAAGAATGAACCCTTTATAAGTGAGAGAACCTACACACCTATCACCTTAAGGTTTTGGGTGAGTATGTGGTGTGTCTCTCACAAAGTGTGTCCAAAATATAACATGCTCCCTCGTTGACCCCCCTCAAGTTGCCTCCAACAATAGTAACCAAAGCCCAAGTCCATATTAAATTTTTGTATGGTTCAAGTTGATTATTAATGTTTTAAAAACAAAATAAAAAGTTCAAATGGACAAAGGAAAAAGTGCATAAGCATAAACATAGGTCCAAATGAACAAAAGGAAAATGAACATAAACATAAACATGATAATGAATGAAAAATAGGAAAATAAAGCATAAAATAGTAAAAAGAGCATAATGTAAAGTTAGAAGTTAGAAATTAGTGGTTAGAAGTTAGTTGTCAAAGTTAATGATCAATAATGATTGAATAATGAACTTAGGTCAAAGTTGATGAAAACTCGTTGGAGGATTGATAAGACCAAAACTTCATAACAACAAGTTTTCAAAGGTATTGAGCCAATTTTCAAATAATCAACCATCCTTGGGCTTATAAACATAGGTTTAGGCCACAAATGATCATTTTCTGATACGGGACAAATTTAGCATTATGTTAAGCAATTGCCAAGTAACTTAGATAGAAGTCACCCTACAACGAGACCGATCAATAACAATTTATGTGTTTAAAAAAATAGAGAAATAATATAGAAGATCATTCTCCAAAGACTTGCAACACATATAAAATAACAAACAAAAACAAGAATGGGATTGAGATGAAGAGGGAGTGGAATGGATTAAAAGTAAAACCAAAATCCATATGAAATCCTTTTGATTATTTATGGGATTTCACCTCAATGATCCATTAGAAGAATGATAAAAACATAGCATCTACACAATCAATTCATCAAGACATACACCCACAAATCAAAAGAAAATAGATGGAGAGAAAGAACCAAAACAACTCAAAAAACATGGCAAAAAAATTATGTTGTTAGGAAAAATATTTCCCAAAACAGGGTAACAGATTTCATGTACAGGTTTTTTTCAAATCTGGCAAAAAAAACAGTGAGGGAAATCGATTTCCCCAAACAGGGTAACCCATTTCCTATGCGAAATTTTCAAAAAAAAAAACAACATCTAAAGGGAGAAAACTTGATCAAACATATTATCAAACACCTTATGATCTTTGTTGCAATTGAGCACAAAAATTCCATTAAATTATGAGCAATTAACACCAATGGAATTACAAAATATGGTTCAAAGAATCAAACAACCAAGATCAACAAGAGAACTCATTGTAAGATGTGAAAATAAGTTTACCAAATGTGGATCTAGAAATTCAACAATCAACTTCAAAACTTGCTTCAAATTAACTCCAAGAAACACTCTCTCAAGCTTTGATTTAGAGAATTAATAAAGAGAAAGTGTTTGGATGAAGGTTTAGCTCAAAGATTAGTAAGCTTCAATGAAAAGCTTACTAACTTTTGGAAATGGAGCTTTGAGTGAATTTGGGTAGATGAAAAAAAGTTTGAGAGAATTTTTTGCAAGGTGCATTTGGCTATCAAAAGCTTATTGAATGAATGAAATGAGGGTTCTATTTATAGATTTTAGGCTTGGGATTAGTGTTGGAGTTTGATTTGGAACCAAAATTAGGCTTGGAAATTGATTTTGGAGCCAAAATTAAGATCAAGTGGTGCACATGTCATCAAATGAGGGTGTATGATAGAATTTAATTATGATGAGGTAGGGAATTTATTTTTGGTGATCTAGAATATTCTCTCAAAAATGAAATTGGTGCTAAATACTACCAAACTTGAAAATTGCTCTTTTTTGCCAAATTTGTCCCAATAAATCGATTTCTCCTATGGAGGAAATTGATTTCCACTGCAAAAAACTGAAATCCTGGCGCAAAATACAAAGGAAAATCGATTTTATGTATATGGGAAATCGATTTCCGCTGGGAAAATGTGGTAGAAAGCTTTGTTAGTTGGATGCTTTGGCTCGATACCTACAAAACACAAATAT
Source organism: Vicia villosa (assembly GCF_029867415.1). Classification (NCBI taxonomy): domain Eukaryota; kingdom Viridiplantae; phylum Streptophyta; class Magnoliopsida; order Fabales; family Fabaceae; genus Vicia; species Vicia villosa. The sequence continues at coordinate 119,496,179 of NC_081180.1, forward strand.
ACAAGAAAAATAAAGCAATATTTTTGGTATTTTGATTAGTATAACATAACAGAGAAATATTCATAAATTAAACAAACATGGGTGCTTGGTGATTCCCCCAAAGATGAGGTGAGCACAAAGCCAAAGAACCAAACTCAAGATAGTGATCTTGATTAGTGGTAAGAACACAAATGATTGGGGAATCTTAGTGTCAAAAATTGGGGTGTGACACTTAGGGTTTGTCTATTCTCCTAAAGAAGAGATGTATTTATAGAGGTCTATAGGACCTTGGGTTTGAGTTACCCATAGTCGTGTCAACCTCTCCCTTCTTCTCCGGGGGAGATATTGACCACTTATATTTCGGGAGTTATGGGAGACTCATTCTTTCTTGGCTCACGTCTCTTATTAATTTCTCGGGTAACACGACTCTTGGGCGAGGGCGGTCTGGTTTAGGGCATCCGCATATATAACACTACAAAATTCATTTAAGCCCCAAAACAAGGAAGTATTAGGAAAAATGGTAGTACAATGTAGCTCTTTGTCATTTCCCATTAATACTTTAAACAAACGAACTGGAATAATGGGTAAACCTAATTTCTTTGCACTATAAAAAATTGTGGGTACTCACATTGTCTATCATGATGGCCACAAGACTCTACTGAATCTGGATCATGACTCATAGGATTTTATAGATTGAATGGCCCATAACGGCGTGGAGGTTTATTTGGGAAATATCGTAGGTCTCCAATGGATTTGTGTACTCCACCTCAATTGGGTCTAGTTTTGCGTTTTGCAATTAGAACACATAAACATCCTTTGAAAGCTCTTTCGATTGTACAATCAAGAGATGTGTCATACCCCAAAATTTGCCCACCATATTTAAACTCAGCTGAATGTCAGAAGCTCAAGACTTGATTGATTGTACACTCTCCTAAACAACAACCCTCAAACTAGGGTTTTGATCTTTTCAAAGTAAAATCAAGTTCTGACAATTCAAGTGGACCTCATAACATCTCATGGCCTCAAAGGATCCTCATGCCAATTTTTAAGCTCTGATTCAAAAGATTGCTCACCCAATGGCCCAAACGATCAATAATCGACCGATTGATCTAAAAGTCAAACTATGGTCAAACCACAATCAAAACTTCTGATTTTGGGTCAACATCCTCATTATGAAGTATAATTCATCATTTGATCAAGGATTGATCATGATTCATCAAGGAAAAATCAGAAATCAACAAAAGTTCAAGTTTCTAAATTAGGGTTTTTAAGGAGAAAGTCAACTGAACTTTGACCAGCCATAACTTTCACATGGAACATCAAAAATTCTCCATCCAAAGCTCAATTTGAAGGAAATTGAATTCTCTACAACTTTGTCTCTCACATGCCAAGTCTAAAAATTCACCATTTAAGAGATATGAGCCAATATATTACTGGTCCTTTTGAAAGTTCACCAAAAAAGTCATTTTTTCTCAAAGAGTGGTACATGAACATGGTGGACTCAATTGAGATGAAACCAAAAGGAGCTTTTAAAGGACTCTTTAAGCTTTCTAAAAAGTCATAGAACACTTCCATACAATAAAAGACGAGAGAGATATGCTTGGTACAAGTTGGTCGAATTTTGAGAATTTGCATAAAACCTAATTGGTGAATTTTAACTTTTGAGTAATGGGCTTCAATATTTTGAACCATCCACGAGATTTTGAGCCCAAGGGAGGTCCATTGGTTATTAAAATTATTATTTTGATATTTATTTCATTTATATTTGATGTTTATTATTTAAAATCAAATAAAAGTCAAATAAATCATCAAATAATAATATGATTAATAAATCAAATTTTTTCTCTTAATTAAATCTGATTTAATATCATCTAATGGCCAAAATAAGAGGAGAAATATGCATGAAATAACATGAAGCTCAAATTAGAAAGATTGGATAAAAATCACATCAAATTTTTCTTATAATCAATGGTTGATTTTTTTCAATTCTATTGACCTAACTCCAATCCTTATATATACATGAGGACACTCAGAATAGGAGGGGACGAAAAAACTAGAGGGAGCAGCAAAAAAAATAGGATTCAAAGTTGCAAAATGTTCATAAAACTAGGGCACAACGTATCCGATTCTGGGGCCAATCTCAAACAATCTCAAGCATGGCATCACGTTCTTGAAGGTCTCAGGAACATAACCGCACCATTCTTGAAGCCCTAAAGCACGACTAAAAGCTTGGTGGTAACTACGGTTTGCGTTTTCTTTCTCATAGATCAAAACTTTAATTAACGATATATAAATGGTTTCTATGCATATTTTTGTGTTTGCTATGATGTTTAGAGCGCATTAGAGTCACAGATCGCAAGCTTTAAGGCTTGAACAAGGATATGCCATTGTTAGGGCATAGAGCTTATGCTCTTCGTATCCACACGTGCAGGCACTTTCAGGGCAAACGGATACCACCATTGAACGCATAGCACGTGAATTAGGTGATCTGGGTTCTTTTTATTATTGTTGGCACTGTATTTTGCAGGTTCTAAAGTTGAAGGAATAAGCATGGAGAAACAAAGGAAAATTCGTAGGTAATTGCGTAGCAAATTTTGCATGAGTTTCTGCAGGAAAGAGGATGATGAAGATGAATAGTGGCATTGGACTTGCTGAACGTTGCGTTGGCACGAAGGACCAATCTGATTCGTTGGTCAGCTTCCCTTAATACTCTCTCTGCCACACGCGCGAAGGCTATTGGATGGTCAAAACGTCATCGCTCTCTCCCCCAATTCCATTGGCTGCACGCAAAGTGATAAGGGCCCCATGTGGGCGTTTGAATTGGACCAATTCGTTCACGTTTTATTATTTATTATGTTTGTCATGTGTTTTAGTTGCAACTAATAACTCTGGCCCAGGTGGTAAAGATGAGAAGCTGGTGAACGTTGGAGAGGGGGTTCGATCCCCAGGTCCACAATTTTATTTTCCAGATTATTCAGACACGGATTCAATGTTGCGCGCCCATGCAAGACTACAATACATCTTCAACGTCCAGCCATCAATTCACCAACGATCTGGATCTAACGCACCAGAATTGAAGGATCATCCCATGGACCCTCAGGCCTATCACACAAGATCAGAGCTGGGTTTTCTAACTTTTTATTTATTTATTTTTTTTCTCTTTTATTTATTTTCTTTATTATTTTCAAAGAAACTTATAGTTATATTTATAAAATTATATTTTTATGACTCTTTAATTTATTTAATCGAACTTTCGATTTTTTTTATATATACATTAATTTATTCACTTTACATGTTTAACCCGTGGCTTTAAACCCTGATTTTATTTTAGCCATTTTTATCATGACCACTAATCACTGTTAGGTAGATGTCATCCATCAACTTAGTGTATTTTCTCTTAAAACCTCATTCCCTAAAAAATCAGGGTTTGCCCTGAATCCTTTCAAAAACCTTTTGTTTTTATTTTTAACTTTTTTATTTGGTTTGTTTTCACCGATTAGGGTTGATCTTTAAATGCACTAACATCCCTCTTCTTTATGCCCAATTTTCAGGGTTAATCAAAGACCTTCCGACTACGCACCATACTAATCGAAAAGCTAAGTTCTAATCCTTTTTCTTATTTAAGTGTTATTTTACCTTTTATTTTATTTCAATTTTTGCCTTATAAGTTTAAATTAAGGTTTATTTTCAATACCAAGGAATTCCCCATACACCCACCCCTATTATTTTCCGTTTAATTCTCAGATGCTCAGAGTCGGTTCGAGGAAGATCAAGGCTCAAGATAAATTAAATTAATTATTCATCTTTTTATTTTTTTGTTTTAATTCCCCCATTCCCGCAGGTGTTTATTGTAATAGCGTAGGAATTTATTTTCTGCCTTTAATTTCTGCTCATTTTAAACTGCGTGGTTAGTAAAATAGGGAGTGCAACCATGAATTGAACATAGATCACTAACTTACAAGATAAATATCATCGAAGTTAACCACGTGATTGCGCCACACACACACCTTTAGGGTAACCCCTCTTGTTGCCTGTTGCCTTATACTGTTGCCTTTTTGTTGCCTTGTTATTTATGCCTTTAAATAGTCAAGTCCCTCGATTACGAGGATACCTAAAGCAAATGTTGCCCTCAGTTCATTCATCATCAAATTTCTCCCTCGAAGTTACCTCGGTAAATGATGATTTGTCCCATTGCTAAGGTATCCTCGCATGATGCCTAATTAATGACTATTATATCCTTCCCTTAGACTACCTGCCCTCTTTATGGCATGGGACAGTCTTATGGCGAACGATTATTCTCAATGACCCGATACATCCAATTGAAAGACTTCCTGCCTTCGCATGGTGTGGATAGACCCTTTCGCCCGAAAAGCTAAAAGAACGATTTTTCAAACTTAGGGTAGTTGCTATTAATTGCTTGCTCTATTTCAAATTCAAAATCAAATTCAAACTCTTTTTCCACTAATTTTCAAATATTTTTCAAAAGACTATGCTTATTTACAAGCTAAAGTTTTTCTTCAAAGTTTTTACTTTTCACACCTCATTTTCAAACATTTCAAACAATATAAAAGCGAGCTAAGAAATTAAGAGCCCATGGATAACCATGGATGCAAAGGGTGCCTTACACCTTCCCTTTGCATAACTTACCCCCCGAACTCAGTTTTTCTCAAAAAGGTCTTTTCCTGTTCTTTTAGCCTTTCCAATTGGATAAAATAAAAGTCGGTGGCGACTCTTGCTATCCGCACATTTCGATTATAAAGTCAGTTCACCGTATTATAGAACTGGCGACTCTGCTGGGGATTTTTCGATCAAAAAGAGGGGTTACCTTAAAAGTTTAGGATTCACTTAATTGTTTTCTATCATTTGCGTTGCTTGCTTTATTTTTTTCAGGGGCGTTTTGGGAATTAAATGAAGGACGAATCCTATTCCCGGATTCAAGAACACTTAAGATTAGGAGTGGCATAGTCATGGCGACCTCTTTCACATATGTGGGAGATGAGTCAATATGAAGTTCACGCTTGAGTTAGGACTCCATAGCATATGCACACCTTTCTCAAATGAGGGGGGTCTATGTATGTGTCTACGGGTGCGCCGGAGCTCAAGGACCTTTAGTTACCCTTAACCCATCCTGGCCTTTAGGAACGTAGTGGGGGGACTACTCTTGGCAAATGTTGAGAACTAGTCGCTACCCGATGCTACAATTCAGATAGGTTCTCTCTCAAAGTATCATTGCATGGTGCAAATGCATCATGTCCGAGGGTGCTTTAGAAGGGTTGACAATTCTGGATAACTTATAGAACCCGTTGCTGAAATCTCCTTATCCTTAGAATTACCTTTGGGGAAGGGTATCTCACATGATCTAAACTCCATGCAAGCCGAGCCTAAGGAAATTGTGTGACTTGTGTGACTTGTTTGTGTTTACTACTAACCTTTGTTTCCCTGCAGGTTTTGTTAAAAGACTTGTTTGCCCTTATTATCTCACGTTGTGCCTAATGAACTGCATTCGCATGACATTCATGACATCATAACATTGCATGTTTACTAACCCTTTCAAGGATCTTAGGAATTTAGGACGCACAATTTCATGTGCTCTTATCAAAGACTGAATTCCTATCAAGGGGCAAGAGGATTTATCTTCCTCAGGCCACGTACCTTCCACTTCAGAGACTCAGTACCTATCAAGGGGCAAGAGGATTTATTTTCCTCTAGCCATGTATCTTCAAATTCAGAAGTATCCCGAATCAGAGGCGATGACCCACTCGATATGGTGAGCTTGATTTCTCAAGGAAGGACGTTCTTCAGACGAAGCTGTGACTGATTAAATTTCTAATGTTGCTAACTAGATTCCTAAAGATCCTTGAAAAACATTGCATTTGCATTCATAACATCGCATAATAGGTTTATTACAATAGGTCTCTCATCCTTCCTCGCTGTTTATTTCAGCATCATGGATCTCGAGCAATCAGTCAAAAATCTTCAGGCTCAGAACGACCAGTTCCAAGAAATGATCCTTAACTTGGCCAAGGGGCAAGAATAATTGAAGGCACTTCTGATCGAGAAGGAGAAGAATCAACATAAGCATCAAAGTGGTCAAAATAATCAGATATCCAAGCCTAAGCGGTCATTTACTCCATTACGTATACCGTTGTCTCAAGTTCTCCAACAGCTGCTCGATCAGAACTTGATTACTCTATTACCTCCATATTCAATCCCTACAAACCCTGATCCTGGGTACAAGTATCATGCGAGATGTGCCTATCATTCGAATAGTCCTGGTCACGATACAAAGGATTATGGACCGTTGAAGCATAAGATCCAAGATTTAATCGACGACGAGATCATTAACTTCAACTCACCTGAGAAGCCTCATATGGCTAATGCTATGTACAACCAGAAAGTTCGCAATGAACGCGACCTACCTGCTGAAGCAATCCCAACATTTGTTGAAAGCAAACTTGATTACTGTGAGGGATCCTCCTGTGAAGCCCAACACTTCCGCTCCTAGCTATACACCCAATGCGAGGTGCGCATATCATTCCAATAGCCCTGGACATGATGCGAATGATTGTTGGTCGTTGAAGAACAAGATCCAAGACATGATCGACGCTGGTGAAATTGAGTTCGACCCTCCTGCAACTCCTAATGTGATCACTGCTCCCATGCCTAATCACAACAAGAGTTCTAATACTGTGGATGGCTAGAAGGGTGGACTTTAAGATCATTAGTTTTACTTTCAGTTGCAATTTCTCTTTCTGTTTGTTTGAACATTCGACTTATGATAGACATTATCTGTTTTAATAATCATCATCAGTGCATTGCATATGTTTGTCTTGAATAAATTATTTCGCTACCACTCATTTTAAATTATGTCTTTACCTTGCATATGTTTTGTGATATTCAACTCCTGCTAAGCTGTAAGCCTTTTAAGAGAGGATGACGAAAAAGATACCGCAACCTCATACAGTATGCTTTTGAACGGACTATGTTGATGATGTACAGGCATTGTTTCAATTCCTAAACAGTTGAGATATAAGGATGTTAATCCCTCGTCAACCCCGTTTGAGCCGAAGAAGTAGAAGTTTCTTTCTCACACTAATTAAAACCCTTAATCATAACCTGGGGCAGGGTAGTTACTCAGTTAACTCGATTGTACTAGCTGTTGTTTACACAAATAATGATGGGTTCCCACAACCATTAAGTCAGGCAGTCAATGTCCAAAAAAAAGAAAGAAAAGAAAAGATGTCAAGTCAAAACCTATGAAGGAGACTTATAAAAAATAAAAAACATCCCGCTGACTGTAATCTCAAAATAAACAGTTCAGGCAAAAGTTAGGGATAACAAAGTCAAAAAGGAGGTTGCTAAAAATCCTCGAAAAAAGAAAACATTTCAAAAGAGGTCACTACAAATCCTCGACAAAAAGAAAGTATTACGACAAAGGACGACTGCCTATCCAAACAAACCGCTGATGCTTCAACCATCATCAAACATCAATGTTAACACTTCAAAATGTGCTAAAGCTGAAACGCAAAGTTAACTGAGCATAGGATCGAAGAACATCATGAAGATTGGGATGGGTATAAATAAAATTTGAGCCTTTATCCTTTTGTTTCTTAAACCGTGAACCAAGCCACGTTACAACCCTTGAAAGTCCTAACTGAAGCATGGTTAGTTCGAAAGCATACTGTCATAAAAAAGGTATCCCGACTCCTTAAGGTTTACAAAAAATGTTGAGTTGATATTTCGTTTTACAAACGTCATGTTTTTACAAATATCACATCTTTACATCTCGTGTTTTAATGTTTTTCAAAAAAAATCAAGACAGACATATGCACTGCATCTCATGAATTTATTATTAAACATATTCTGCTACATAATTTCAAATGTTAGCATCAGAAATAATTTGCACAGGGTATGACTAATGACTCAAAGTTATCCCGACCAGCAAAGATTACTCCAAGAAGCGGTGTCTCCTACGTATACAAGGGGCATGACCCGTTTTCCCCGATCAATCTGGGGCAATCAAGTCAATATTCCGAGAATCCCTCAAGGATGCCAAAACAATCAGGGGCATACACCCAAGTGGGCCTGAAGCTACTTCCCGATCAGTCAAGGGCATCATCCTCAGTTTATGATTACTGGGGGCACGTCATCCATAATACACATCTCATAAAGTCCTCGCAAGGCGAATCTCTTCAAATTCCGTAACTGGCTGGGGCAAAGCCATGCAAGGCATGTTCAACACTTCATACTTATTGGTGTTTTTTAAATCAATACGAGTCCAGGAATGGCAGTTACTATAACACTTGGGGCAACATTCAAGACATCCACGTCTTCCCACAAAGTCGGTTTCACAGGGTCATATCCCCACAAGAGTAATCCTCAAGAAGACATCTTCAAATGTCCTCATCCAACAAAGACTTAGCTCCTCAACGGAATTTACATCTTCTGTAGGATCAAGCGCTTACCACTGCGCTAAAAGCAATTGCTGTTAGTGAGGGCGCAACTTTATTTCCTTATAGTATGAGCCCTCAGGGGCTGCACCTAAAGCGAGGTTTGTAAGCTCTCTCTAGGCGCCATGGGTTGGGATGTTAAGCCCATTCGAATCCCTAAGGGTGACGCTGGATTTATTTATCCAACAATCTCCCCCCCAGTGTCAGCCGGGGGGATTCGAACCCATGACCATGCTCTGATACCACTTGTAGGATAGAAAAACACTTAGAAAGGGGGGGTTTGAATAAGTGTAGCTTTAAAAACTTGACAGATAAAAATAAATTGCACAGTTATTTTTATCCTGGTTCGTTGTTAACTAAACTACTCCAGTCCACCCCCGCAGAGATGATTTACCTCAACTGAGGATTTAATCCACTAATCGCACGGATTACAATGGTTCTCCACTTAGTCAGCAACTAAGTCTTCCAGAGTCTTCTGATCACACACTGATCACTCCAGGAACAACTGCTTAGATACCCTCTAAGACTTTCTAGAGTATTCTGATCCACATGATCACTCTAGTTACAACCTGCTTAGATAACCTCTAAGACTTCCTAGAGTATTCTGATCCACACGATCACTCTAGTTCCTTACAACTTAATGTAATCAATTCTAAGAGTATTACAATTGCTTCTTAAAAGCTATAATCACAAACTGTGATATTTCTCTTAGCGTTTAAGCTTAATCTCACTAATATATTACAACAGCAATGTAGTGAGCTTTGATGAAGATGAAGATTCTGAGCTTTGAGTAGAACAGAGTTTCAGCAAGTTAATATGAGTTGTTTTGTTCAGAATCGTTAACCTTGCTTCTCATCAGAACTTCATATTTATAGGCGTTGGAGAAGATGACCGTTGAGTGCATTTAATGCTTTGCGTGTTCTGTACAGCATCGCATTTAATGTTATACGCTTTTGTCAACTACCTCGAGCCTTGTTCACGCTGTGTCTACTGACGTTGCCTATAATAGCTTTTAACGTTCCTTTTGTCAGTCAGCGTAGCTTGCCACTTGTACTTCCTTCTGATCTGATGTTTGTGAATACAACGTTTGAATATCATCAGAGTCAAACAGCTTGGTGCAAAGCATCTTCTGATCTTCTGACCTTGAAGTGCTTCTGTGCGTGATACCATCAGAACTTCAGTGCTTCTGATCTCATGTTCTTCTGATGCTTCCATAGACCCATGTTCTGATTCTGCTTCGACCATCTTCTGATGTCTTGCCAGACCATGTTCTGATGTTGCATGCTGAACCCTTGAGACAAAGCTTCTGAGCGCTGAATTATGCATACTCTTTATATATATTTCCTGAAAAGGAAATTGCATTGGATTAGAGTACCATATTATCTTAAGCAAAATTCATATTATTGTTATCATCAAAACTAAGATAATTGATCAGAACAAATCTTGTTCTAACAATCTCCCCCTTTTTGATGATGACAAAAACATATATAAATGATATGAATTTGCGATCAGAAAGAGCATACGGCAAAAGACAAATTACACAGCTATAGCATAAGCATATGAATATGTCTCCCCCTGAGATTAACAATCTCCCCCTGAGATAAATAATCTCCCCCTGAAATAAATACTCGAAGAACTTTAATAAAAGACTTCCCTGATTATTTCGGTAGAGACGATCACATAAGCTTCTGTCTTCAGAGAATTCATAGCTTCTGACTTCTGCTTCCATTGGACAGCTTCAGAACTAGAATTTCTTTAGATCCCTAGAACACTCACAGCTTCTGATTCCTGCTTCCATCTAGGACAGCTTCAGAACTTGAATTTCTTTGATCTTCAGAACATTCACAGCTTCTGATTTCTGCTTCCATCTAGGACAGCTTCAGAACTTGAATTTCTTTGATCTTCAGAACATTGTTGAATGTACCAGAGCATCATCAGAGCATCTCTACATTCTGAAATGTTACAGAACAAAAACTAAACGACAAAAGTCAGCATGAACGAGTCAGAACATAAAATGTATATTAGAACACATGATATGTATCAGAGCCATATAGGCTAAAATAATGTATCAGAGCAAATAGAATTTTGTCAGAGCAAATAGACAAATATGGATCAAATTCTATTATCAGTGCTTCTGATTCATTCTTCTTTCTTGCTTCTGATTTCTGAAGCTTGACAGCACTCAGCTTGCTTCAGTTTCCATGAGCTTATTCTTTTTACAGAATAACACTTCTTATGGTTTTGCTTCTTGTGTTTGCTTTGAAGATTCTCTTCACTTCTTTATACCTGCAAAACACTTAAACCATATAGAACTTGCAGTTCTTGTTAGTAAATGTGTGGGAGCTTTACCCAGCAACTGATAGATTAATCAAATCATTTATCATTTATCTTCTCCCCCTTTTTGTCATAACATCAAAAAGAATATTTCAAAAGATTCAGATGAATAAAACGACAAATAAAATCACTGGAATGTAAAAACAAAGAAACTTTTCATTGATAATCAACAAGAAAGATTACAAGAGAGGAATGCAGGAAAACAGATGCAACAAGGAAAGAAAACTACAAAGACCAAAGGACTAAGATCCTAGCCTACGCAAAATCCGCGCCAGAACATCATGAATCCCGTCAGTGCTTGTAGCTTGCCTTGCCATGAAGGAGCGAAACTCAGCATTGGCTACTTCTTGCGCGTCCAAACGAGAAGCCAGCATAGCTTGATTCTGATGAAGAGCTTCCAAGGTCTCCATCAGAGCTGAGGTTTCACCAGAAGAAGAGGCACCTGAATTTCTGCCAAAAGGGACAGCAATCTCAGCAGGGTGATCTTCTAGAAGATCTTCAGCTTGTGCATCTTCCATTTTCTCATCTGAGTCTGACTCAGAAGTAGCCTTAGCATATTCTGGTTCAGGCAGCTCAGAAGCTCCAACTTCCAACGCTTGAAGAATAGCTGCTAGGTTTGTTGGAGGAGTAGGACCAGCAACTTCAGCAGGATAAACCACTACTGGAAAGACCATGTGAGGTGCTTTTTCAGAAGGGTTCATTCTGAACCAGTTGAACAGCCACTGAAAATCTCCAGTCAGCACAGGAAACCATGGTCTCCACACCACGATGTCTCTGCAGAGATTTTCTTCTTCCAACTCATCTGCTGGTATCTTCTCCTCAAGAACACTTCTGTTCCTGATGAGATGGTGATAGCTGCTTTCACCAACTTCCAATCGAAGACCACGAACACCAGGAGCTTCAGACATAATCCTTCTCTGAGTGTCTGTAGCCTTAGCCAGAAAATCCTGACGAAAGGTATCCCAAAGGTTGCTTGTAGCATACTCATCCAGATGGTTAAGGTGAGCAGCACCCAGAATCTCCAACCAGCCATTTACATCAGAATGTAAAAGCTCCAGAAATGATTGAGTGGTAGGAGTTGGAGGGTTGACAGTGAACCTGGAGTCGGGAAAAACAACACTATAGGGGTTAGGTGTTCTGGTGGAAAAAGGGTGTGAGAGAGATGAAGAAATATCTGATGGATGGGTTGAAGGAGAGGAGATATCAGATGGTGAAGAAGGTGGTTCCGAGAGAATGAATGAGGAGGAAGAGGTGGTGGAGGTCTGTGAAGAGGGAGGTGATTGAGGGGTACCGTCAAGGGGTTTATACACACGTCTAGAGTAATTTCCAGACATCATAGCTTCAAACGGGTTCACTTTGAGAGGGTCATAGGTGATCCTTACTCTTTTTGGTTTGGTTTCTGGTTCAGCAGTTGCCTTTCTCTTTTGTTTCCGATCATTATCTTGATTCCCAGAGCTTGACGATGGATTCATGATGAAGTTGCAGATATTGGAAACTGCTAGGGTTTATGATATGAATGCAAAGAGAGAGAACGAAAAAGAAACTGAATGCAAAGTGAGAGAAATATAAGAGGGAAAAGAAACGTTTGAAGAATATAAAAAGAAAACTGAAAGAGAGTAAATGATGAAAAGCATTTAATGTTACGTGACGTGAGGAGAGATAATAATGACAAAAGACGTGATTTGCACAGTTACCTAAGTAGACGTCCCCTCAACTGCACGCACGCTTGTCCAGGAATAGTGAACACGTGTTTACCATCTGGATAGCCAGTTACAGCTGTTTTGCTTTTGAAGAGATTCTGAATCAACTTAGACAATGAAACGTTAGTAATAACTGAATCACAATTTCTAATTGATTTCAATCAGAACTTCTTAAAGAAAATTTCATTTCAGAAGATACCCATACATAAGAACTTCTCATCTTCTCATTCTGGGCTTGTTTTTGAAGACCCATTTTGTACCTATTATATTGAATCCATCTGGTCTAGGAACAAGATCCCAAACATCATTTCTTGTAAACTGATTCAGTTCTTCTTGCATAGCAATTATCCAGTCTGGATCTTCTAGAGCATGATCAACAGAAGTTGGCTCGATCAAAGATACAAGGCCTAATTGACAGTCTGCATTGTTCTTAAGGAATGCTCTTGTTCTGATTGGATCATCCTTCTTTCCAAGAATGACATCTTCTGAATGACCAGAGATGAGTCTGGATGATCTTCTGACAGATGGTTCTTCAGAAATGCTTAGATTCTCCAGAGAAGCTGATACTTGATCTTCAGATTCTTTGCTTCTGAGAAGCTCTGCTTCTGATGCGTTGCTTCTTGGCTCAACAACTTCTGATATATCAATATCACAATCTGCAAAATTATCAAACTGCTTTGGTTTTTCAGAACCAAGCTTATCATCAAACCTGATATTGATTGATTCTTCCACAATCAATGTTTCAGTATTGTATACTCTGTAGCCTTTTGAGCATTCAGAATATCCAAGAAGGAAACATTTTTGTGCTTTGGAATCAAACTTACCAAGATGATCTTTAGTGTTCAGAATAAAGCATACACATCCAAAAGGATGGAAATATGAAATGTTGGGCTTTTTATTCTTCCACAATTCATAAGGAGTCTTATTTAGAATAGGTCTGATAGAGATTCTATTCTGAATATAGCATGCAGTGTTTATTGCTTCTGCCCAGAAATGCTTAGCCATATTGGTTTCATTGATCATGGTTCTGGCCATTTCTTACAGAGTCCTATTCTTTCGTTCTACAACTCCATTTTGCTGTGGAGTTCTAGGACAAGAGAAATCATGGGCAATACCATTTTCTTTGAAGAATACTTCAAAGGATCTGTTCTCAAATTCACCACCATGATCACTTCTGACCTTTATGATTTTACACTCTTTTTCAGATTGAATCTGAATGCAGAAATCAAAGAACACTGAATGAGACTCATCCTTGTGTTTCAAGAATTTTACCCACGTCCAGCGGCTATAATCATCTACGATGACTAATCCATATTTCTTCCCTCTGACAGATGCTGTTTTGACTGGGCCAAACAGATCAATGTGCAAGAGTTCTAATGGCCTTGAGGTAGAAACAACATTCTTGGACTTGAATGCAGGTTTGGAGAACTTGCCCTTCTGACATGCTTCACAAAGAGCATCTGATTTGAATTTCAGATTAGGGAGTCCTCTGACAAGATCCACTTTGTTAATCTGAGAAATCTTTCTCAAACTAGCATGACCTAATCTTCTGTGCCAGACCCACTGCTCTTCAGAAACAGACATAAGACAAGTCACCTTCTGACTCATAAGATCTTGCAGATCTGTCTTATAAATGTTGTTCTTCCTCTTGCCTGTAAATAGGATTGAGCCATCCTTCTGATTTACAGCCTTGCAAGACTTTTGATTAAAGATTATATCATAACCATTGTCACTCAATTGACTGATAGATAAGAGGTTATGTGTTAATCCTTCTACAAGAAGTACATTAGAAATGGAAGGAGAGTTACCAGACTTTATTGTTCCAGAGCCAATTATCTTGCCCTTCTGATCTCCTCCAAACTTGACTTCTCCTCCAGACTTAAGCACCAGGTCTTGGAACATAGACCTTCTTCCTGTCATGTGTCGTGAGCATCCAGAGTCCAGGTACCACGACATGTTGTGCTTTGTCCTTTTTGCAGCCAAGGATATCTGCAATAGGAATAATCTTATCCTTAGGTACCCACATTTTCTTGGGTCCTTTCTTGTTAGATTTTCTCAAGTTCTGATTGAACTTGGGTTTAACATTGTAAGCAATAGGAGGAACAGCATGATAATTTTTAATGTGAGTTTCATGATATTTCCTAGGTTGTGTCACATGCTTTTTGGTGTGTGTTATGTGAAAACTTTTAGCATGTGAAGTGTGCCTAATATCATGGGAGTGGCCATACTTGAACTGATCATACAATGGCTTGTATGTGAATTTCATTTCATCAACAGGTTCAAGTTTGTATGGGGTTTCACCCTCAAAGCCAATGCCGACTCTTTTGTTTCCAGACACAGCATATATCATAGAAGCTAGCTGACTTCTGCCAATACTTCTAGATAAGAACTTCCTGAAACTTAAATCATATTCTTTCAGAATATGGTTTAGACTAGGAGTGGATTTTTCTGAATCAGAAGGAGATCCAACGTTATTGGATAATTTTAAAAGTTTTTCTTTTAATTCAGAATTCTCCAACTCAAGCTTCTTTGTTTCAAATTCAAATAGCTTTTTCAGCTTTTTGTATTTGAGACTAATCTGAGACTTGAATTCCAGGAGTTCTGTTAGACCGGAAACTAACTCATCTCTAGTAAGTTCAGAAAATACCTCTTCAGAATCTGATTCTGATGTAGATTCTGATCCGTCATCTTCTGTCGCCATCAGCGCACAGTTAGCCTGCTCATCTTCAGAGTCTGAATCATCTTCTGACTCATCCCAGGTTGCCATAAGACCTTTCTTCTTATGAAACTTCTTCTTGGGATTTTCCTTCTGAAGTTTTGGACATTCATTCTTGAAGTGTCCAGGCTCATTGCATTCATAGCACATGACCTTCTTCTTGTCAAATCTTCTGTCATCAGAAGATTCTCCATGTTCAAATTTCTTTGAACTTCTGACGCCTCTGAACTTCCTTTGCTTGTTCTTCCAGAGTTGATTTAGCCTTCTGGAGATAAAGGACAGTTCATCTTCTTCTTCAGATTCTGATTCTTCAGGATCTTCTTCTCTAGCCTGAAAAGCGTTAGTGCATTTCTTGATATTGGATTTTAATGCAATAGACTTACCTTTCTTTTGAGGCTCATTTGCGTCCAGCTCTATTTCATGGCTTCTCAAGGCACTGATAAGCTCTTCCAGAGAAACTTCATTCAGATTCTTTGCAATCTTGAATGCAGTCACCATAGGACCCCATCTTCTGGGTAAGCTTCTGATGATCTTCTTTACGTGATCAGCCTTGGTGTATCCCTTGTCAAGAACTCTCAATCCAGCAGTAAGAGTTTGAAATCTTGAAAACATCTTTTCAATGTCTTCATCATCCTCCATCTTGAAGGCTTCATACTTCTGGATTAAAGCGAGAGCTTTAGTCTCCTTGACTTGAGCATTTCCTTCATGAGTCATCTTCAAGGACTCATATATGTCATAGGCCGTTTCCCTGTTAGATATCTTCTCATACTCAGCATGAGAGATAGCATTCAGCAAAACAGTTCTGCATTTATGATGATTCCTGAAAAGCTTCTTCTGATCATCGCTCATTTCTTGCCTTGTCAGCTTTACGCCACTGGCATTTACTGGATGTTTGTAACCATCCATCAGAAGATCCCATAGATCACCATCTAGACCAAGAAAGTAACTTTCCAGTTTATCTTTCCAGTATTCAAAGTTTTCACCATCAAATACCGGCGGTCTAGTATAACCATTGTTACCGTTGTGTTGCTCAGCAGAGCCAGATGTAGATGTAGACTTTGCAGTTTCATCAGCCATCTTTTACTGAAGCGTTTTTCTCTTCCTGAATCTTTTCTAAACACGGTTAAGTGCTTGCACCTTAGAACCGGCGCTCTGATGCCAATTGAAGGATCAAGCGCTTACCACTGCGCTAAAAGCAATTGCTGTTAGTGAGGGCGCAACTTTATTTCCTTATAGTATGAGCCCTCAGGGGCTGCACCTAAAGCGAGGTTTGTAAGCTCTCTCTAGGCGCCATGGGTTGGGATGTTAAGCCCATTCGAATCCCTAAGGGTGACGCTGGATTTATTTATCCAACATCTTCAACACTGCCGGTTCCCCGACACTTTTCTTCTCCAAACAGGGTTATTCATCTCTCTTATCCCCAAGCAGAAATCATAAATCCCCAGCTATGCATCTTCAAAACAAGATCAGATATCCAAGTCACAATAATACAGAGATTTATCTTCTCATAACAACATCAGTCATACATCAAATACATCACATACATATTCTTACATCGCATACACTACTTCATGATAAACATACGGGTTTCTCATTTATTGGGAGAGACTCGTCATATAATACATGCATCATGACATTGCATATTTCTAACTTTGTTTTCAGGTTCCGCCTCGACAAGCATTCCTCTCAGATATAGTCAAGCTGAAGATTCATTCTGACAAGCCTTTTACATTCCAAAACTTCATCAAATAACTTATCAACTCTAACGTGCAAGCATCCTCTATCAGATATGGTCTAATGTATGACCCGTTCCGGTATTCTCAGTCAGATATGGTCTAATGTATGGCTTGTTCTGGCATTATCCTTCAGATATGGTTTAATGAATAACTCGTGCTGACATCCTTCATCAGATATGGTCTAATGTATGACTCGTTCTGGTATTCTCCTTCAGATATGGTTTAATGAATAACTCGTTCTGATGTCCTACTTCCAGATATGGTCTAATGTACGACTCGTTCTGGTATCCTTCCTTAGATATGGTCTAATGTATGACTCGTTCTGGTATCCTTCCTTAGATATGGTCTAATGTATGACTCGTTCTAGTATCCTTCCTCATATATGGTCTAATGTACGACTCGTTCTGACATCCTTCAACAGATATGGTCTAATGTACAACTCGTTCTGACACCCTCCAAGTGGTATGATCTAATATTCTCCTTCAGATATGGTTTAATGCATGACTCGTTCTGACGTCCTCTATCATATATGGTCTAATGTATGACCCGTTATGTTACTCAATTTTCTAAGATCTAATTCTATCATCACGAACGGTGTAGACGTGATCATCTCTCCAAGACCTAATTCATTGACACGATCAACCTTCCAAGATTTAATTCCATCATCACGAACAGTGTGGATGCGATCAATTTTCTAAGATCTAATTCAGTTACTACGAATGGTGCTGACACGATCAACCTTCGAAGATCTAATTCTATCATCACAAACGGTGTAGACACGATCAACTCTCCAAAGTCTAATTCAGTTACTACGAACAGTAATGACACAAGCAACATTCAATAACTACTTCTCAAACACCTCATGTTCAGATATAGTCTCACGTACGACTCATCCTAAAAAGTATAGTCTAGCGTACGACGTATTCTGATTCTCAAAACTATCAAGCTGGATGGCATCCTCAAGCCCATCTCCGATAATACTCTGCCTGGATGGCATCTTCAAGCCCATCTCTGAAAAGTCCCTTCATCATCAGCAAGGGCAAATTTCTTAGTATTCTAGTGTTCAATCCTCTTCTACCTTCAGATTCCGACAGGCATACATGCCAATCTACATCCTCAGGTATAAGAAGATTGAACAGGGGCAAGATGAAAGAGTCGTTTGCACTGATGATCAAGTTAAAAATATTTGGCGCAGTTAAAACAAAGCCATTTCTCACATCTCGCTTGAATGAAGCTCATCTCGTGAAATTTTTTTGATAGGTGGTTGAGGTTTAGGGGGAATGACAAAAATGGTGGGATTAAAGAAAATTTTAATGGTGGTTAGGTGAATGGTATTTGGATGCGCGAGAGGGATGATCCAACAACTTTTCTTCTTTCAACTTGGCAAGACTGGTAGCTTGTGTGAGCGTAGTTTGTTGAAAGGCCAACACTTCACGGTGAATTATCGGTTTGACGCTATAGGCAAACCAACTTTAGTAACACGGTGTTGGTAAGCCTATAATTCGATTGAACAATGTCTCAAATTGAGCTTGATATTCTTTCATCATTGTGGTTTGTGGGAATTACAAGAGAGCCCATTTCAGATCTTTGTAATGTGATGGAGAAAAACAGGTATCAAGTGTGAGGAGGACCATAGGCAAATAACGAGTTGATTGTTATGATGCATCCACTTAAACCATGTTAAAACCTTGCCCTCTTTGTAGAATAATGCGATGTGAAGTCATTGATCATCTGACATCACGTGGTATTGAAGAACTGGTTAATTTTGAAGATACGACTTAGATGGTTAACACTCTCAAAATGAGGAATGTCTAGCTTAATGGAGGTGCTAGGAAACAGAGAGACCTCGTGATTTGGGTGTGTAGATCTGAAAAACCCATACGGGGGCGAAGGTCATAAGTCGATTATAAGAGTGTCGATGATGGCTACGATGTTAGACTAAAATGAACGATGGGTTTGAGCAAGGTTGTTGATTGTGTTGTGAAGTTAATATTCTCTATGATGAATATGTTTTGATGAAAATAAATCTTTTTGAATCAAAGAAGGCAAAGATGAATCTCAAGATAAAGCATCATGTTCAAGGCTTTGGAATTCAATAGAATTAAGTTCCAAGAAAATTTAAAATCACCTCTTCCAAGAAAACTTTTAGATTTTGAAAATTCACATTTCAAATCTTCAACCTTTACTCACAAAATTTTCTGCATACTTTCACATCATCTAAACCAGAAAATTCTTAAGCAATCTAACACCTTAGTGTTTATGAATTATTTTTATTGGAAGGAAAGATCAACTACATTGATATATCACTCAAAGTGATAATTATAATACAAACTTATATACTCAAAAACTCTTGCTGTATCAACATATTATTTTTCCAAGATTGTTGGAAATAAGATTGTGTAAAGTGTATTGCTTGTTTTTTAAGGATTGTTGGAAACATGTGTGTGCAAGAAAAGAAAGGATTGTTCTTTTTTCTTGTGGTGTAAGTTTTCAAGAGGATTGTTCTTGATAACTTAGTTAGAGTATTGTTTAGGAAGATCTAACTATAATAAAATCTCTTACATGTGGTAAGGGGGCTTGAGTATTCTCGGATTGTGAGGGAAACCCGGATCTATCATCGTGTTCTTTAATTTTCACACTTTACCGCTTTCATAGCCTAACTTAAACAGAAAAGTTAGAATAAATTTTCATAAAAAACAGATAAAGTTTTTAAAGTCCTAATTCAGCCTCTCTTAGGCGCACTTTGTACTTACAATCGGTATGAGAGCAAGTTGTAGGTAATATGTTCCTAAAGATCCAGAATGGCTTCCGTAAATTTAAATATGGTTTTTAAAGATGGTGGTAGCAATAACAAGCCTCCGTTATTTTGTGGCGAATACTTTGATTTTTGGAAAAATCGCATGAAGGCACATCTAGAATCTCAAGGAAAAGAAGTGTAGAAAGCAGTTGAAATTGGTCCTTTCGTTCCTACTAATGTTATTAATGGTGTTGGCACCCCTAAGTCCGAAGGTTCATGGGATGAAGATGATGAAAAAAAATTCCCTACGACAAGAAAGCAATAAATCTTCTTCAAGGTGCACTTAGCATGGATGAATTCTTTCGTATTTTGGCATGCATATAGACAAAGGAAATATGGGATACATTGGTAGAAACTGATGAAGGAACCACTGAAGTTAAAAGGTCCAGATTGAACATATTAAGTCAAGAGTGCGAATTTTCTAGAATGCAGCCCGGAGAATCAATCCTTGACTTGCAGAAAAGATTTATGCATTTGACAAATCACTTGAAAGCACTTGGTAAGACTCTTACTAGCGATGAACTTAATCTTAAAGTGCATAGATCTTATCCCGAGAATGACAACCAAAGGTGACAGCAATATCCGAAAAGAAAAGTCTATCCAAAATGACTTCTGCAACGTTGTTTGGAAAACTTCAAGAATATGAGACGGAACTTGGAAGACTAGAAAAAATTAAAATCAAGAGAAGAAATCCAAAATAATTGCACTAAAGGTTGATTCCAAGGAAGTTGAATAATAAGATAATTCGGAAGAAGATGTGAACTTCATGCTTCTTGTAAAAAGGTTAGGTAAATTTTTTGGTAATAATAATAATAATAATAATAATAATAATAATAATAATAATAATAATAATTCTAACTTTGTGAAAAAGAAAAAGTTCTTGAACAAGAAAGAAGCATTTGTAACACCCCGACTTTTGTTAATAAATATCTATTTTACTATGCTTGGTTAATTAAATTATCGTGTGTTTGAGAATAATCAGTTTTATTTGAAAAACTACTTGAATTTACCAGAATTTACGGTCATCACGATGTGAATTTACCTGAATTTATTATTCAATATAGAAAACAATAATAATGATATCGATATCGACATTTGTTAAAAGGTTTTGTTGCGGCCGTTTTCGCGATTGCAAAATTTTTTAAAACCTTGGTATGTAACAATGAAAATCACAATTAACAAGGAGAACATAGATGAGCAACACCAACATTTTATATTGTAGAGCTTGGCTCCCAAGCTTTCCTAAAACCGTGATTATTTTATGTTTTGTTCTTCATGAAAACTTTAGTCAATAAAAATAAAGCCTCTAATATTGAGAAAATCTCAATCCATCCTTTAAATCTCTTAGTCACCCGGCCAAATTCCATTTAGGCCCACTCCTTCCGTAGATGTACCTCCGGAAGCAATTTTTTTAAAAAAAATTGGTTTTTTCCGTAAGTGCGTCTACGGAAGCGTTAATTAGGAAGATCCTAAATTAATAGGGAAAATCCCAAATTAAATGAAATATTATGTAGCTACATCTACGAAAGCTTTTGAAAATAGAGTGTTCTGTAGATATACCTACGAAATATTATGTTATATTTTAAATCAATTACATTTCACTCCTAAATTCCTATTTTTTTTAACAAAAATGGAACATCAAATTACAGTAAATCAAAGTAATTGAAAAACCTCAATGGCACTACTTTATTAATTATTATTTATGTGATAATTAATTATTTGGTGTGTTTTGTGATTATTTGAATATATGTGGTATTTGAATAATTGAGTAGATGTGTTAAGATTAGTAATTAGCTAATGGGCCTAATTAATTAGAATGTGGGGTTAAGTGGGTTAAGCCCAAATAACAAAATAGAGATGGTAAAGGTGTTATGTTAGAAAACCCTAAATTAGAGAAATAAAAAGAAAATAGTCTATAAGAGAAGAGAAAAAAGAGGAGATTCTTGAAGAAGAAGAAGGACTAGAGATTCCATCTAAGCCAAGGTAAGGGTGTGAATCCAAGTGATTATGGGTAGATATAATTGGGTAATGTATGTGGGTTTAGAAAATACATGATTTAGGATTGGTAGTTTACTATTTCATAAGTGTTGTCTTGGATTTGGTATGTTAATCCATGAATTATGTGAAATCTAACTTGCTATAATAATTCTATGTGTGATTCTAAGAATGAGT
This sequence comes from Vicia villosa, assembly GCF_029867415.1. Lineage (NCBI taxonomy): Eukaryota > Viridiplantae > Streptophyta > Magnoliopsida > Fabales > Fabaceae > Vicia > Vicia villosa. The sequence goes on from NC_081180.1 coordinate 119,518,063, forward strand.
ATGAAAATAGCATATGATTTGATGAACGTATGTTCATTTTGTGAAACTCTAACTTTAGAGATTATGATAGAATCCATGAATGTGATTTATGAGTTATGTTTTGATGTTTATCATTGATTATATGTGTTAGATATGTGATATAAGCATGAAATTCGTGATAAAATCTGAATTGGAACTGATTTTGGGTGAAATGGGGGAAATGGGTTTGTTGTCATCGTAGTTGTATTTTTGCAGAAAACGCAGAGGGTGCATCACACGGATTTTGGACGCGTAGCGCGCTGTTGAAAACTGCGCAGACCCTATTGGTAGAAGGTAGCGTGCGTCGCGCTGGAACTAGGGTGCGTAGCGCGGCTTGTAGCTGGAAAATAAATATTTTATTTTCTTGAATTGACTTGTGGAATTGCTTGCTATTGATTTATGAATAATTATCATGATTTTTGATTAATTGTTTGGCATGTAGTGAGTGGTTTTTGATTGGATTTACATGAGAACATGATACTTGAAATATGTATGTATTAGGATGTGAATTGATGAATAATGATGCAATACATGTTATAGTATGTTTGAATACATGTGATTGAGTGTTGTGTGCTAATTGACACATGGTTTGGAATCGAAGTCATGTTGTGTATGTTGTGCAATGTTGGAAGAGATGTGATTGTGTATTTTAAGAGGTTGAGATCGTCTTATTTGCATGAGTCTTGTTTGTTGCACACTTACACTAGCATTAGTCTTTGAAAGAGGCAATGTCGGGTAATCTTGCGAAGATTATTTGCTTGTCCCAAACCTAACGCCAGATGGGATTTGAAAGGTTAACGCCGAATGGAGCTTTAAAGGTGTTTATCTAGTCCGAGAGATGGACAATCGGCTTGCCAGAAAAGGTAACGGAGGGATCCACATGTATATTGCATTGAGACACACTTGAGTCGCACGTGTCGGTGTGAATTGTTAATGTTGTGTGATTTATGTTGTATGATTGTGTGGATATGATTTTGGTGAATATGCATATATGTGGATTTTGGTAATAATGTTTTGAGTATACGTTTGATGATTTTGATAATTGAGTGTGATTTACTTGATTTGAGGAGCTATGTTGTATGAGATGAACATGTGGTTCTTGATAAAATAAATATAAGGTATATTTATGTTAAGAGTGATGAATTCTTGGAATGTATTTTTGTTGTATTGATGCATTTCCTATTATTATGTTTATCTATAATGATTTGAATTCTCACCCTTCTGTTGGAATGATGTTTTATTGCGACATCGCTCATGTACCGAGGATAGTGGTGCTTTAGAGGAAGTCTAGCTTGGAGGTTTAGATCTCGTGTGGTGTGTCTTGACTAGGTAGTCATATTGTGCTCTTGCAAATGTAACACTTGGGATTTTGGGTTTATTATTTTTTGAATTGATGATATGAGATATTGTTTTACTCATATGTATCTCCTATTTTTGATATGTTATATTTTGATGTGCGGCTTTGAGCCAAGATATTGTGACATGGATGGTGATGTATGGGAATTATCCGAGTTTACCATTTAATTTACTGATGAGACAATTATTCCACTGTAGCTTTGCATGTTTTGTTTTGAATCTTTAATTCCGTGTTACTCGTATGTGACCATTGCATGTTAAAATATTATTTTGGAAATAGTATGTGTAATGCCCTCATGTGATGCATGCTTAATTACTCTGAATTTCGCAATATGTATGCTTTAAATAGTAGTCTAGATTTTGGGGGTTTTACAAAGCTGGTTATTGGTATAATGATGTTTGGTATTGGGAATTTGGGTAAATCGAGATTTTCCTAATGGAATTCTAGACGGAGTGGTAAGGGTGAGAATGAGGAACTGTTGACTAGCCTTGGCTTTACTAGGCCAATTCCAGACTCATTGGACAAGGTTGTTTGGTTGCGCGATGGAGATGGCTTTTATGTCAAGGTAGCTTGTAATATGTTGAATCATATTGCTGGAACTAGGGGTGGCAAAACGGGCCGCCCGCCCCGCCTTAAGCCCGCCAAAAAATTAGCGGGGCGGGCATGCCCGCCAAATGAAATGGGCACAAAAATCATGCCCGCCCCGCCAAGATGGCGGGTTGGCGGGCTTGCCCGCCTATTTATATATGACGGGTGATAATTGACATTTACCCCCTGCCATATAGACGAGGTTCAGATTACTCCCCTATTAATTTTTTTTTTGGATTACCCCCTTGAAATATGAAAAGTTCTATGATTTACCCCCCTAGGACCCCCCTGTAAACTTGTTTTTTTGATTTACCCCCTGGGTTTTCGCTGTTTTTTACACGCTTATTGGGGTAATAGGGGGGTAATCCGAACCTCGCCTATATGGCAGGGGGTAAATGTCAATTATCCCTATATATATTTTCATTTTTTTAATAGATTAATAGGTTTTTTTTACCTTTTAATTAAAATTTTCACTTATTTTTTATAAAAGCAACTTTTTAACAAATTTTACTTAAAAAATATTACATATATTTACAAATAAATATATAAAATAAACTATCAAGAATTGAAATTACTAGAATTAACTAAAAAAAAGGAATTTTGGAGGAGGGACGGGCTTTGGTCAAGAATAAATGGTTTTGATTAAAAATGTCCATGCTAAAAATAAATGTGATTCAATCTACTCAATCATTTCTCATTAACCCTTTTACCTTTTCATATAAATGTGATTAAAAAAGTTCATTCTAACAATAAATGAAAAATAATTGAGTAGATTGAATCACATATGAGTCTTTTTAATCACAATCATTTCTTCTTGATCAAAAGGTTGATAAGTATTATTATCATTCTCACATATAAAAGACAATCTCTCTCTCTCTCTCTCTCTCTCTCTCTCTCTCTCTCTCTCTCTCTCTCTCTCTCTCTCTCTCTCTCTCTCTCTCTCTCTCTCTCTCTCTCTCTCTCTCTCTCTCAACGAGAACATGAATTCAATTTTAGAGGTTCATCATCAAACACATGTCACATTTTTCATTGATTCACGAACACTAAATTCGCTAATTAACACAATTTTAGAGCATTTTTATCGACATTCTATTCGAACCCGAAAAGGGCTCCGACGCGCAACTAATTCAGTTTCGACAATCTCGACAATCCAAACATGGAACAAACATACAATTAAGATCAATAAATGTAATCCAAACATCATCTAACACCACAACATCAACACAACAAGTCAATCCAAATTTGGCAAAGAACGTCAAAATTGCAAAAAGAGATAGAACATCCGCCCGCATATTATCATGCAATTCCCTATATAATTGTAAACCCCACCCCTACCTTAGAGTTCTTGCAAAACTTCCTCAACAATGGATATTCTTTCTCTTCCTCCTTGAGCCCTAGCCTCTTCTCCTCTTTTCTCACTTTTCTTACGTTTTCACATTCTGATGATTTTTCCTACCACTATCCCCTTTTTCTATTATTATTGTTCAATTATTATTATTATTCCCTACAATTAAAATAGTAACAATAATAATAATAATAGTTAATATTTAATCTAAATGATATTTACCTTATATTATTAAATAAATAATTACTAACTAATATAATCTAATTAGTTCTACTCACCACACCACCAATCTCTACTCTATAGCTCACACACCCTCCCACATTTAAAGTCTCTTCTTAAGGCCACTATCTTATATTAAGGTAGCTCAAACACATCAAAACACCAAATAATACAACACAATCATCGTCATCACATAATAAAATTACGGAAAATAAGTAAAATAAATCCGGGCGTCACAACTCTCCCCACTTAGAATATTTTGGTCCTCGGAAATTTACCTGATGTAAACAACTCTAGATACCACCCTAGCATCCTACTCTCCTACCCCCAAGTCATGTTTGGCAACACTTCGATTACCACTAATCCATACATAATGATAACACAATAACAGTTCAACCAAATACACATGATAATCATTCAACATCTTCGCGACATAGCAGCTAACAAACATAGCAACCACATAATAACATTTCAACGTAGCAACAACATAACGACGTCGTTAACGTACAATGTAATGAGACTCACCACCTGACTCATTCCATATGCACATGGTACCATACTCATTGCATATGCACGTTTATATTTGGACATGAAACGTCATTAATACATCATCATAATATCATCATAACAAGATCATCAACAATAAAAATACATACACAATGGTACTCCCATATATATGTATGTCAATCATAAACAAAACAGCAACAACATCATTTACATCGTCATATCATCTTCATAGCGACATCAACATAACAACATAATCAAACTTCATCATAACATATAGTATTACTCATTATTCCCAACGATCAACACCCAACCAACAATAACATCACAACAGCAGCAACAAAGTCATTATAACATCACATAGCATCAATTCAATATCAACACATATTATGGAATCACAACAATTCACAATGAACACATTTAAAGTTAGATATCACACCACACAACCTCACAATCACACAATAAAATGATATCAACAATCCACCAATCGAATATGCAAATCACTACATTTATTGACATGGCAGTAACACAAATAATATATAAACCTTTCACCTACCACTCTGCGGCATTAGCTCGCACACAACCTCAAGTATCTGAACTGTTCCATAAGTTTCAGCTCTTTCCTAGCCACTTTCCATTAGGTTCCCGCAAAATGGTGAACGACCATCCTCCTGATATAATGTCAATCCATTTTATTCATTATCAAACTGGTAAGATAAGTCTATCTCATCTAACATGGTACCGTTTACTATAAACTAGAGATTAAGGGTGACCAATTCCTCAATTTGTCAATAGATAGATGACAATCACGATTGGACATAAACCATCATTACCAACTACAACAACGTTCCTTTAGAACTTGTACTCAAAGTCAACAAGAGATTAAGGGTGACCAGTTCCTCTATTTTTTATGTTAATTATATATAACTTATGTTAATTTTAATGTATAATTTAAGTGAGACTACACA